>NW_027621699.1:60000-85681 GCF_964198595.1 Lampetra fluviatilis | reverse complement strand
GGTGGGTGGGTGGGTGAGTGGGTGAGTGGGTGAGTGGGTGGGTGGGTGAGTGGGTGAGTGTGGGTGAGTGGGTGGGTGGGTGAGTGGGTGGGTGGGTGGGTGAGTGGGTGGGTGAGTGGGTGAGTGGGTGGTGGGTGGGTGGGTGAGTGGGTGGGTGGGTGGGTGAGTGGGTGGGTGGGTGAGTGGGTGGGTGAGTGGGTGAGTGGGTGGAGTGGGTGGGTGGGTGAGTGGGTGGGTGGGTGAGTGGGTGGGTGGGTGGGTGGGTGAGTGGGTGGGTGGGTGGGTGGGTGGGTGGGTGGGTGGGTGAGTGGGTGGGTGGAGTGGTGGGTGAGTGGGTGGGTGGGTGAGTGGGTGGGTGGGTGAGTGGGTGGGTGAGTGGGTGAGTGGGTGGGTGGGTGAGTGGGTGGGTGGGTGGGTGAGGTGGGTGGGTGGTGGGTGAGTGGGTGGGTGGGTGGGTGAGTGGGTGGGTGAGTGGGTGAGTGGGTGGGTGGGTGAGTGGGTGGGTGGGTGGAGTGGGTGGGTGAGTGGGTGGGTGAGTGGGTGGGTGGGTGGGTGGGTGGGTGGGTGGGTGAGTGGGTGGGTGGGTGGGTGAGTGGGTGGGTGGGTGGGTGGGTGAGTGGGTGGGTGAGTGGGTGAGTGGGTGGGTGGGTGGGTGGGTGAGTGGGTGAGTGGGTGGGTGGGTGGGTGGGTGGGTGAGTGGGTGAGTGGGTGAGTGGGTGGGTGGGTGGGTGGGTGAGTGGGTGGGTGGGTGGGTGAGTGGGTGGGTGAGTGGGTGAGTGGGTGGGTGGGTGGGTGGGTGAGTGGGTGGGTGGGTGGGTGAGTGGGTGGGTGGGTGGAGTGGGTGGGTGGTGTGGGTGAGTGGGTGTGGGTGGGTGAGTGGGTGGGTGGGTGAGTGGGTGAGTGGGTGGGTGGGTGAGTGGGTGGGTGGGTGGGTGGTGGTGGGTGGGTGAGTGGGTGGGTGGGTGGGTGGGTGGTGGGTGGGTGAGTGGGTGGGTGGGTGGGTGGTGGTGGGTGAGTGGGTGGGTGGGTGGGTGGGTGAGTGGGTGGGTGGGTGGGTGGTGAGTGGGTGGGTGGGTGAGGTGGGTGAGTGGGTGAGTGGGTGGTGTGGGTGAGTGGGTGGGTGGGTGGTGGGTGAGTGGGTGAGTGGGTGAGTGGGTGGGTGTGTGAGTGGTGGGTGGTGAGTGGTGGGTGGGTGGGTGAGTGGGTGGGTGAGTGGGTGGAGTGGGTGAGTGGGTGAGTGGGTGAGTGGGTGGGTGGGTGGGTGAGTGGGTGGGTGAGTGGGTGAGTGGGTGGGTGGGTGGGTGGGTGGGTGAGTGGGTGGGTGGGTGGGTGAGTGGGTGGGTGGGTGGGTGGGTGAGTGGGTGGGTGAGTGGGTGAGTGGGTGGTGTGGGTGGGTGGGTGAGTGGGTGGGTGGGTGGGTGAGTGGGTGGGTGGGTGAGTGGGTGGGTGAGTGGGTGAGTGGGTGGGTGGGTGGTGGGTGAGTGGGTGAGTGGGTGAGTGGGTGGGTGGGTGAGTGGGTGGGTGGGTGAGTGGGTGGGTGGGTGGGTGAGTGGGTGGGTGGGTGGGTGGGTGGGTGAGTGGGTGGGTGGGTGGGTGGGTGAGTGGGTGGGTGGGTGGGTGAGTGGGTGGGTGGGTGAGTGGGTGGGTGAGTGGGTGAGTGGGTGGTGGGTGGGTGGGTGAGTGGGTGGTGGGTGGGTGGGTGAGTGGGTGGGTGGGTGGGTGAGTGGGTGGGTGGGTGAGTGGGTGGGTGAGTGGGTGAGTGGGTGGGTGGGTGAGTGGGTGAGTGGGTGGGTGGGTGGGTGAGTGGGTGGGTGAGTGGGTGAGTGGGTGGGTGGGTGGGTGGGTGGGTGAGTGGGTGGGTGGGTGGGTGAGTGGGTGGGTGGGTGAGTGGGTGGGTGAGTGGGTGAGTGGGTGGGTGGGTGAGTGGGTGAGTGGGTGAGTGGGTGAGTGGGGTGGGTGGGTGAGTGGGTGGGTGGGTGAGTGGGGTGGAGTGGGGTGGGTGAGTGGTGGTGTGGGTGGGTGGGTGGGTGGGTGGGTGGGTGGGTGGGTGAGTGGGTGGGTGGGTGGGTGGGTGGGTGAGTGGGTGGGTGGGTGGGTGAGTGGGTGGGTGGGTGAGTGGGTGGGTGAGTGGGTGAGTGGGTGGGTGGGTGAGTGGGTGAGTGGGTGAGTGGGTGAGTGGGTGGGTGGGTGAGTGGGTGGGTGGGTGAGTGGGTGGGTGGGTGGGTGAGTGGGTGGGTGGGTGGGTGGGTGGGTGGGTGAGTGGGTGGGTGGGTGGGTGAGTGGGTGGTGGGTGAGTGGGTGGGTGAGTGGGTGAGTGGGTGGGTGGGTGAGTGGGTGAGTGGGTGAGTGGGTGAGTGGGTGGGTGGGTGTGTGGGTGGGTGGGTGAGTGGGTGGTGGGTGGGTGAGTGGGTGGGTGGTGGGTGGGTGAGTGGGTGGGTGGGTGAGTGGGTGGGTGGGTGGGTGAGTGGGTGGGTGAGTGGGTGGGTGAGTGGGTGGGTGGGTGGGTGGGTGGGGTGGGTGGGTGGGTGGGTGGGTGGGTGGGTGAGTGGGTGGGTGAGTGGGTGGGTGAGTGGGGGTGGGTGGTGGGTGGGTGGGTGGGTGGGTGAGTGGGTGGGTGGGTGAGTGGGTGAGTGAGTGGGTGAGTGGGTGAGTGGGTGGGTGAGTGGGTGGGTGGGTGAGTGGGTGGGTGAGTGGGTGGGTGGGTGGGTGGGTGGGTGGGTGAGTGGGTGGGTGAGTGGGTGGGTGAGTGGGTGGGTGGGTGGGTGGGTGAGTGGGTGGGTGGGTGAGTGGGTGAGTGAGTGGGTGAGTGGGTGAGTGGGTGGGTGAGTGGGTGGGTGAGTGGGTGGGTGGGTGAGTGGGTGGGTGAGTGGGTGGGTGGGTGGGTGGGTGAGTGGGTGGGTGAGTGGGTGGGTGAGTGGGTGGGTGGGTGGGTGGGTGGGTGGGTGGGTGGGTGGGTGGGTGGGTGGGTGAGTGGGTGGGTGAGTGGGTGGGTGAGTGGGTGGGTGAGTGGGTGGGTGGGTGGGTGGGTGGGTGAGTGGGTGGGTGGGTGGGTGGGGGTGGGTGAGTGGGTGGGTGGGTGGGTGAGTGGGTGGGTGGGTGAGTGGGTGGGTGAGTGGGTGAGTGGGTGGGTGGGTGAGTGGGTGAGTGGGTGAGTGGGTGAGTGGGTGGGTGGGTGAGTGGGTGGGTGGGTGAGTGGGTGGGTGGGTGGGTGAGTGGGTGGGTGGGTGGGTGGGTGGGTGAGTGGGTGGGTGGGGTGGGTGAGTGGGTGGGTGGGTGAGTGGGTGGTGGGTGAGTGGGTGAGTGGGTGGGTGGGTGAGTGGGTGAGTGGGTGAGTGGGTGAGTGGGTGGGTGGGTGAGTGGGTGGGTGGGTGAGTGGGTGGGTGGGTGGGTGAGTGGGTGGGTGGGTGGGTGAGTGGGTGGGTGGGTGAGTGGGTGGGTGGGTGGGTGAGTGGGTGGGTGAGTGGGTGGGTGAGTGGGTGGGTGGGTGGGTGGGTGGGTGGGTGGGTGGGTGGGTGGGTGGGTGAGTGGGTGGGTGAGTGGGTGGGTGAGTGGGTGGGTGAGTGGGTGGGTGGGTGGGTGGGTGGGGGTGGGTGAGTGGGTGGGTGGGTGAGTGGTGAGTGAGTGGGTGAGTGGGTGAGTGGGTGGGTGAGTGGGTGGGTGGGTGAGTGGGTGGGTGAGTGGGTGGGTGGGTGGGTGGGGTGGGTGGGTGAGTGGGTGGGTGAGTGGGTGGGTGAGTGGGTGGGTGGGTGGGTGGGTGAGTGGGTGGGTGGGTGAGTGGGTGAGTGAGTGGGTGAGTGGGTGAGTGGGTGGGTGAGTGGGTGGGTGAGTGGGTGGGTGGGTGAGTGGGTGGGTGAGTGGGTGGGTGGGTGGGTGGGTGAGTGGGTGGGTGAGTGGGTGGGTGAGTGGGTGGGTGGGTGGGTGGGTGGGTGGGTGGGTGGGTGGGTGAGTGGGGTGGGTGAGTGGGTGGGTGAGTGGGTGGGTGAGTGGGTGGGTGGGTGGGTGGGTGGGTGTGGTGGGTGGGTGGGTGAGTGGGTGAGTGAGTGGGTGAGTGGGTGAGTGGGTGGGTGAGTGGGTGGGTGGGTGAGTGGGTGGGTGAGTGGGTGGGTGGGTGGGTGGGTGGGTGAGTGGGTGGGTGAGTGGGTGGGTGAGTGGGTGGGTGGGTGGGTGGGTGAGTGGGTGGGTGGGTGAGTGGGTGAGTGAGTGGGTGAGTGGGTGAGTGGGTGGGTGAGTGGGTGGGTGAGTGGGTGGGTGGGTGAGTGGGTGGGTGAGTGGGTGGGTGGGTGAGTGGGTGGGTGAGTGGGTGGGTGAGTGGGTGGGTGAGTGGGTGAGTGGGTGAGTGGGTGGGTGAGTGGGTGGGTGGGTGGGTGAGTGGGTGGGTGGGTGGGTGAGTGGGTGGGTGGGTGGGTGGGTGGGTGAGTGGGTGGGTGGGTGGGTGGGTGGGTGGGTGGGTGAGTGGGTGAGTGGGTGGGTGGGTGAGTGGGTGGGTGGGTGGGTGGGTGGGTGAGTGGGTGGGTGGGTGGGTGAGTGAGTGAGCGGGTGGGTGGGTGAGTGGGTGAGCGAGCGAGCGAGCGAGAGTGAGCGAGCGAGTGGGTAGGTGAGTGGGTGAGTGGGTGAGCGAGCGAGCGAGTGAGTGAGTGGGTGGGTGGGTGGGTGGGTGGGTGAGTGAGTGAGTGGGTGGGTGGGTGGGTGGGTGGGTGAGAGAGCGAGCGAGTGGGTGGGTGGGTGAGTGGGTGAGTGAGTGAGCGAGCGAGCGAAGTGAGCGAGCGAGTGGGTGGGTGAGTGAGTGAGCGAGCGAGCGAGTGAGCGAGTGGGCGGGTGAGTAGGTGGATGAGTGGGTGAGTGGTGAGTGAGTGGGTGAGTGAGTGGTGAGCTTCTCTCACCTCTTTGCCCTTCACTTCACCGTTCTCCATCCACTCGACGGTCACGGAGTCTCCATCCAGACTCAGCCCAGTGACCAGAGCGGCGTGTACCCTGCCTGCACACACACACACACAGACACACACACACACAGACACACACACATATACACACACACAGTGACACACACACAGACACACACACACACAGACACACACACATATACACACACACAAACACACACACAGACACACACACACACAGACACACACACAGTGACACAAAGATCCCCCGTATAGCCTTAACAGACTGTAGGGGCAAGTGCTGTTAGCGAGCACCTATGAAGGCCGGAACGGTACACGAGTGGGTGGGTGGCCAGCACCACGCCCGACCGCCTTTGTCTCCCCAGTGGCGATGTTTACACACCGCACCAGGTACTCATTTAAGGCTGAGTCGACCTAGGGGAGGCCCAGGACCGGTTCAGATAATCGTCACTGGTGTTAGCCGTGAGCGGGAATCGAACCCGGGTCGCCAGGTTCATAGCGCAGCGCGCTAACCGCTACACTACCGCTCCCCACACACAGTGACACACACACAGACACACACACAGACACAGACACACACACACACAGACACACACACACACAGACACACACACACACACAGACACACATACAGACAGACACACAGACACACACACAGACAGACACACAGACACACACACACACACAGTGACACACACACTGACACACTCACAGACACACACAGACACACACACACAGTGACACACACACACAGTGACACACACACGCAGACACACACACAGACACACACACAGTGACACACACACAGACACACACACACACAGACACACACACAGACAGACACACAGACACACAGTGACACACACACAGACACACACACACACAGTGACACACACACAGACACACACACACAGACACACACACACACACACAGTGACACACAACAACAACAACCGCCATTCGCCACTAAGTGGCGGTGACGTCACCACGACGCTTGTGCCAGGCCATGTGCACCTTGAGGCTACCACGTGAAGTGTCGAACGCCCGCTGGCAGGAGGTCACGGGGCAGACCCAGCAGGTGCCACGGGTCGACTGACCGAGATGACCGAGATGACTGGCTGATGCACCACCTGTGCCCCCTCCTACTGTACCAACTCGCTGTGCTTTAGCCACCCGGCGCTCCGCTCGTTGTTGTGAGCGTCGCTCCTCTGCCCTCCGTTGTTGTTGGAGGGCGACTGCCTCCAACTGCCCAGTAGCGTCCTTCACGAGCCTCCTCCACTGAGGCCGATCTTGACACCGCTGGTACCAGTCATCGGCAAGTCCACTCAGCTCCACGTCCTCCTGTACCACATCACTCCATCTCTTCTCCAGCCCGTGCCGCGCCCGTTTAGCCCCCTCGATCCGGCCGAACAAAAGGTGTTTAGGCATGCGGTGGCTGGGCATGCGGGCTACATTGGTGAGCTCGTAGGAGCTCACCGATAGGACTTTGTCCAGATCTTTCAAGGACTTGTGAGCTCCTCACACAATCCAGCCTGGTTAAACCCAGGATGGATCGTAGGCAGGCCAGCCTAAATGTTTCCAACCGGCGAAGATGCTCCACTAGGGGGGTCCACGTTTCGCAAGCGTAGAGAAGGGAGGGAATGACCGTGGCCGAGAAGACCTGAAGCTTCGTGCGGAGCGACAGACCAGGTAGCTTCCACACGGCGTTACGCAACCGATGAAAAGATATTGCCGCTCGACTGATTCGGAGTGAGACCTCTGCTGATAAACTGGAGCCGGTCATAAGCACACTGCCCAGGTATGGGAAACTCTCCACTCTCTCCACAACTGCCCCATCACCAATTGGGAGTTGTGGGGGTGGAGTGTCCGATGGTACAAAATACCCAGGCAGGTGCTTAGTTTTGGTGGGGCTGATGGTAAGGCCCCACCTCTTAGTGGCACACTCCAGTCTCAGCAGCAGCGTCTCCAACTCCTCTTCTGAATGAGCAGCTATTACCAAATCATCGGCATACATAACGTGGTTGACCAATAGGGAGCCATCCCTTGATCGCACCCGGGCGTCGATCAGCCTCCCATTATATCTGTACCAAATGGTAATTCCCCCGGTACAGCTATTGAAGGCTTCACGAACTACGCAGTCGAAATAGATGTTAAATAATGTGGGAGCCAAAGGACATCCCTGTCGCACCCCAAGGTGTACAGGGAAAGGCTCCGACTCCCGGCCACGTAGTTTTACCCGGGCCCGCTCACCATCATGAAGGTCCTTAATGATCGTGAGCAGAGGGTCAGGGACTCCGAAAGCACGAAGAACAACCCAGAGCCCAGTCCTACTGATGGTATCATAGGCCTTGACCAGGTCAATAAAGCAGAGATGTAGGTCTTTTTGGAATTCCCTACACCTCTGCTGTAGCAGACGGACAGAAAATATGGCATCTGTGCAGGACCGCCCTTTCCTGAAGCCGCATTGGGGCTCCGCAAGCCTCTCCTCAGCGTGCCTAGCAAGGCGATGTTGAATAACACTGGTCAACACACTTTTTCTGGCATAAGGTATTCCAACGGTTTTAAGGTCATCTTGGGGTGCCGATTCCAAATCTGGCATCAGTTTTTGTCTATCACATCAGGTTTTTGAGATATAAAATATTGCATTTTCAATAAAAACTGCGGAAGAAAAATATGAAATAAATGTGGATATCTACATAAAATGATATTATAAACACACTATCCTAGTAATACAGCACCATATTTTAACACTAAAGCAGTCACTGACTCGCAACAACTTGCAATCATAAGCGACAGAGTTAATTTCGGGTAAAATCAATGAAAATGGGGGTATGCCGAAAGCATAGAAATGAGATGTGATGGATCAAATCTGAGATCAGATTTGGAATGAGCACCCTGAAATTAGTCTAGAACAGCTGCAAAAGTCCAGGCCAGAAAAATAACAGGTCCCTGCGGGGTGGGCTGGTAGGAACGAATAACCAAAGAATAGAAACATAATGTATTATGACACTTGTTTAGCCAGGAAAGCCTCGCTGAGTCTAAAGGTTTTTGTAGGGTCCTGCCAAGTGTTTGCAGTAGGGGGCGATGTTGCTACACCGAATTGGACGATACGAAGGGAGAGTTTGAGGCCTAGTTCTAGGCTTTAGGCCTAGCTGTAGGCTTTAGGCCGCTGTGAGTTAATTGTTCATTTAAATGTTTTAATTATTAATGTAAAAGCTTTACATTTAAATGTTTCTATTTAAAAACATCAGGGAATGTAACATTGTTAAACATTAACTCCCTTTCACACACGCGGGGGTACGATACGAAGGGAGAGTTTGAGGCCTAGTTCTAGGCTTTAGGCCTAGCTGTAGGCTTTAGGCCGCTGTGAGTTAATTTTTAATCGAAATGTTTTTATTATTAATGTAAAAACTTTAAATTTAAATGTTTCTATTTAAAAAAACACATCAGGGAATGTAACATTGTTAAACATTAACTCCCTTTCACACACGCGGGGGTACGATACGAAGGGAGAGTTTGAGGCCTAGTTCTAGGCTTTAGGCCTAGCTGTAGGCTTTAGGCCGCTGTGACTTAAATTTTAATTTAAATGTTTTAATTTAAAAAAAATCTCAGGGAATGATAAGGGAATGTTACACTTGTTTAGCCAGGAAAGCCTCACTGAGTCTAAAGGTTTTTGTAGGGTCCTGCCAAGTGTTTGCAGTAGGGGGCGATGTTACTACACGGACGGACGGACGATATAATCTATTGTAGGCTGGTTCACTTCGATCCTACCAGTATAAACGCACTATCCTAGTAATACAGCACCACATTTTAACACTAAAGCAGTCACTGACTCGCAACAACTTGCAATCATAGTTAATTTCGGGTAAAATCAATGGATATGGGGTATGCCGATAGCATAGAAATGAGATGTGATGGAGCAAATCTGAGATCAGATTTGGAATCAGCACCCTGGAATTAGTCTAGAACAGCTGTTGTTGACCAGTGTAATCCTTGCCAGGACCTTTCCCGGCACACTTAGGAGCGAGATGCCCCTGTAGTTGTTACAGTCTGTGCGGTAGTTAAAGTGTGGAAATGTAAAGTTAAACTTTAAGTTAATCAGCTAATTTAAAACTTAGTTAGATAGTTAATACTTTGGGAATATAAAGTTAAACTTTAAGTTAATCAGCTAATTTAAAACTTAGTTAGATAGTTAATACTTTGGGAATATAAAGTTAAACTTTAAGTTAATCAGCTAATTTAAAACTTAGTTAGATAGTTAATACTGTGTGAATATAAAGTTAAACTTTAAGTTAATCAGCTAATTTAAAACTTAGTTAGATAGTGAATACTTTGAGAATATAGTTAAACTTTAAGTTAATCAGCTAATTTAAAACTTAGTTAGATAGTTAATACTTTGAGAATATAAAGTTAAACTTTAAGTTAATCAGCTAATTTAAAACTTAGTTAGATAGTTAATACTTTGAGAATATAAAGTTAAACTTTAAGTTAATCAGCTAATTTAAAACTTAGTTAGATAGTTAATACTTTGAGAATATATAGTTAAACTTTAAGTTAATCAGCTAATTTAAAACTTAGTTAGATAGTTAATACTTTGTGAATATAAAGTTAAACTTTAAGTTAATCAGCTAATTTAAAACTTAGTTTATAGTTAATAGTTTGTGGATATAAAGTTAAACTTTAAGTTAATCAGCTAATTTAAAACTTAGTTAGATAGTTAATACTTTGGGAATATAAAGTTAAACTTTAAGTTAATCAGCTAATTTAAAACTTAGTTAGATAGTTAATACTTTGGGAATATAAAGTTAAACTTTAAGTTAATCAGCTAATTTAAAACATAGTTTTATAGTTAATACTTTGAGAATATAAAGTTAAACTTTAAGTTAATCAGCTAATTTAAAACATAGTTTATAGTGAATACTTTGAGAATATAAAGTTAAACTTTAAGTTAATCAGCTAATTTAAAACATAGTTAGATAGTTAATAGTTTGGGAATATAAAGTTAAACTTTAAGTTAATCAGCTCATTTAAAACTTAGTTAGATAGTTAATAGTTTGTGGATATAAAGTTAAACTTTAAGTTAATCAGCTAATTTAAAACTTAGTTAGATAGTTAATACTTTGAGAATATATAGTTAAACTTTAAGTTAATCAGCTAATTTAAAACTTAGTTAGATAGTTAATACTTTGAGAATATAGTTAAACTTTAAGTTAATCAGCTAATTTAAAACATAGTTTAATAGTTAATACTTTGAGAATATATAGTTAAACTTTAAGTTAATCAGCTAATTTAAAACTTAGTTAGATAGTTAATACTTTGAGAATATAGTTAAACTTTAAGTTAATCAGCTAATTTAAAACATAGTTTAATAGTTAATACTTTGAGAATATAGTTAAACTTTAAGTTAATCAGCTAATTTAAAACATAGTTTAATAGTTAATACTTTGAGAATATAGTTAAACTTTAAGTTAATCAGCTAATTTAAAACTTAGTTAGATAGTTAATACTTTGAGAATATAAAGTTAAACTTTAAGTTAATCAGCTAATTTAAAACTTAGTTAGATAGTTAATACTTTGGGAATATAAAGTTAAACTTTAAGTTAATCAGCTAATTTAAAACATAGTTTATAGATAATACTTTGTGAATATAAAGTTAAACTTTAAGTTAATCAGCTAATTTAAAACTTAGTTAGATAGTTAATACTTTGGGAATATAAAGTTAAACTTTAAGTTAATCAGCTAATTTAAAACTTAGTTAGAAAGTTAATACTTTGGGAATATAAAGTTAAACTTTAAGTTAATCAGCTAATTTAAAACATAGTTTATAGTTAATACTTTGGGAATATAAAGTTAAACTTTAAGTTAATCAGCTAATTTAAAACTTAGTTAGATAGTTAATACTTTGGGAATATAGTTAAACTTTAAGTTAATCAGATAATTTAAAACATAGTTTTATAGTTAATACTTTGAGAATATATAGTTAAACTTTAAGTTAATCAGCTAATTTAAAACATAGTTAGATAGTTAATAGTTTGGGAATATAAAGTTAAACTTTAAGTTAATCAGATAATTTAAAACTTAGTTAGATAGTTAATACTTTGGGAATATAAAGTTAAACTTTAAGTTAATCAGCTAATTTAAAACTTAGTTAGATAGTGAATACTTTGGGAATATAAAGTTAAACTTTAAGTTAATCAGCTAATTTAAAACATAGTTTATAGTTAATACTTTGAGAATATATAGTTAAACTTTAAGTTAATCAGCTAATTTAAAACATAGTTTATAGTTAATACTTTGAGAATATAGTTAAACTTTAAGTTAATCAGCTAATTTAAAACTTAGTTAGATAGTTAATACTTTGAGAATATATAGTTAAACTTTAAGTTAATCAGCTAATTTAAAACATAGTTTAATAGTTAATACTGTGTGAATATAAAGTTAAACTTTAAGTTAATCAGCTAATTTAAAACATAGTTTAATAGTTAATACTTTGAGAATATAGTTAAACTTCAAGTTAATCAGCTAATTTAAAACATAGTTTATAAAAAGTTTATATAAAGGTTAAAAATGATTAGTTTATCTGGGTATATAAAACATAGTTAAATAGTTAATAGTGTATATACATAAAGTAAAAAATAGTATTAGTTTACGTGTTAATATTAAGCAAAGTTAATAGTTTATAGTTTAAAGTAATAGGAAATAATTAATTAATAATCGAACATGGGAGAATCGATCACGGGAAATCGAACGCGATTTAAATTTGGCGATTCGATTCCACCCCGGAAGTCAAATCGTCATAAGCATCAAATCTTCGTGATCATTGTAATTGTCACCTTTATACTAATTATGATTATCACATTAAAAACTAAAAATTTTAATCAATTAACGGGTCTAAACAATTAACGCGCGAAGCGATTATTAAAGGCGAAAATTAAATTATATTTCATTCAGATTCTCACGTCTACGGAAGCCGACGGGGCGTGTACAACGCGTTTCGTAAATTTGCGATCTCGAGATAAATATTTTTTTCGTCTTCTTGAAACTTAATAATATAATTGTTGCAATAATTAGAATGATTGTTATCATTATGAAACTTTGTATTAATGTTTAAGTTCTAATAAGTATAATACTTAATGCTTATTATACTATCATTATTACAATTTTCAGAATAATATTAAGTAGTTTCATTATCGTAATACTTGTTAAAATAGCCATTGTTCTAGTATTATGATTATAGTAATTATAGTTTTTTTAGTTTTAATAATTATTATATTAGAATACGTAATATCAGCATAATACGTATTTTAAGTATCATTGTTATACCATTGTTTTTCTAATGATTATACCATACTAATAATATCATCATCATAATACTGCGAGTATCATAATGCTTATTATTGGTTCTTTCGGTAAAGACACGTAGAAGGGAAATAATAAAATAATAAAAATATAAGAAATACAAATTAACAATAAAAAATAATAAAATAATAAAAATATAAGAAATACAAATTAACAATAAAAAATAATAAAATAATAAAAATATAAGAAATACAAATTAACAATAAAAAATAATAAAATAATAAAAATATAAACAATACAAATTAACAATAACAAATATTAAAATAATAAAAATATAAGAAATACAAATTAACAATAAAAAATAATAAAATAATAAAAATATAAGACATACAAATTAACAATAAAAAATAATAAAATAATAAAAATATAAGAAATACAAATTAACAATAAAAAATAATAAAATAATAAAAATATAAACAATACAAATTAACAATAACAAATATTAAAATAATAAAAATATAAGAAATACAAATTAACAATAAAAAATAATAAAATAATAAAAATATAAGAAATACAAATTAACAATAAAAAATAATAAAATAATAAAAATATAAACAATACAAATTAACAATAACAAATATTAAAATAATAAAAATATAAGAAATACAAATTAACAATAAAAAATAATAAAATAATAAAAATATAAGACATACAAATTAACAATAAAAAATAATAAAATAATAAAAATATAAGAAATACAAATTAACAATAAAAAATAATAAAATAATAAAAATATAAACAATACAAATTAACAATAACAAATATTAAAATAATAAAAATATAAGAAATACAAATTAACAATAAAAAATAATAAAATAATAAAAATATAAGAAATACAAATTAACAATAAAAAATAATAAAATAATAAAAATATAAACAATACAAATTAACAATAACAAATATTAAAATAATAAAAATATAAGAAATACAAATTAACAATAAAAAATAATAAAATAATAAAAATATAAGACATACAAATTAACAATAAAAAATAATAAAATAATAAAAATATAAGAAATACAAATTAACAATAAAAAATAATAAAATAATAAAAATATAAGAAATACAAATTAACAATAAAAAATAATAAAATAATAAAAATATAAGAAATACAAATTAACAATAAAAAATAATAAAATAATAAAAATATAAGACATACAAATTAACAATAAAAATAATAAAATAATAAAAATATAAGAAATACAAATTAACAATAAAAATAATAAAATAATAAAAATATAAGAAATACAAATTAACAATAAAAAATAATAAAATAATAAAATATAAGACATACAAATTAACAATAACAAATAATAAAATAATAAAAATATTAAAAATACAAATTAACAATAACAAATAATAAAATAATAAAAATATAAGAAATACAAATTAACAATAACAAATAATAAAATAATAAAAATATAAGAAATACAAATTAACAATAAAAAATAATAAAATAATAAAATATAAGACATACAAATTAACAATAAAAAATAATAAAATAATACAAATATAAGAAATACAAATTAACAATAAAAAATAATAAAATAATAAAAATATAAGACATACAAATTAACAATAAAAAATAATAAAATAATAAAAATATAAACAATACAAATTAACAATAAAAAATGATAAAATAATAAAAATATAAACAATACAAATTAACAATAAAAAATAATAAAATAATACAAATATAAGACATACAAATTAACAATAAAAAATAATACAAATATAAGACATACAAATTAACAATAAAAATAATACAATAATAAAAATATTACAAATACAAATTAACAATAAAAAATCATAAAATAATAAAATATAAAAATACAAATTAACAATAGAAAACTTATAAAATAATAAAAATATAAGAAATACAAATTAACAATAAAAAATAATAAAATAATACAAATATAAGACATACAAATTAACAATAAAAAATAATAAAATAATACAAATATAAGAAATACAAATTAACAATAAAAAATAATAAAATAATAAAATATAAGACATACACATTAACAATAAAAAATAATAAGATAATAAAAATATAAGACATACACATTAACAATAACAAATAATAAAATAATAAAAATATAAGAAATACAAATTAACAATAAAAAATAATAATAATATTAAAAATACAAATTAACTATAAAAAATCATAAAATAATAAAATATAAAAAATACAAATTAACAATAGAAAACTTATAAAATAATAAAAATATAAGAAATACAAATTAACAATAACAAATATTAAAATAATAAAAATATTACAAATACAAATTAACAATAAAAATAATAAACTAATAAAAATATTAAACAATAAAACGTATTGTTTTATATTTTAAAATTATTTTATTATTTCCCTTCTACGTGGTGACTTCACCGAAAGAACCAAGCATATTATATTATAATTTTATTATATTATTTTGTTTCATTTTTATTATTAATTATATTATTTTATTATTTTATTATTTTTATTATTTTATTATTTCCCTTCTACGTTGATGACTTCACCGAAAGAACCAAGAAGATGAATCCCTGCTGCAGTCACGAAAGAAGCTTTACATCGAAATTGAATATTATATTATAATTTTATTATATTATTTTATTTTTATTATTAATTATATTATTTTATTGTTTTATTTTTATTATTAATTATATTATTTTATTGTTTTATTTTTATTATTTTATTGCTTCCCTTCTACGTGGTGACTTTACCGAAAGAACCAAGAAGATGAATCCCTGCTGCAGTCACGCAAGAAGCTTTACATCGAAATTGAAGATTATATTATAATTTTATTATATTATTTTGTTTTATTTTTATTATTAATTATTTTATTTTGTTTCATTTTTATTATTAATTATATTATTTTATTGTCTTATTTTTATTATTTTATTATTTTCCTTCTACGTGGTGACTTTACCGAAAGCACAAAGAATATTATATTATAATTTTATTATATTATTTTGTTTCATTTTTATTATTAATTATATTATTTTATTATGTTTCATTTTTATTATTTTATTATTTTATTATTTTTATTATTTTATTACTTCCCTTCTACGTTGATGACTTTACCGAAAGAACCAAGAAGATGAATCCCTGCTGCAGTCACGAAAGAAGCTTTACATCGAAATTAAAAGACATAACACCTGTAATGATCAGCATTGTTTTAGTTAAAATGTATATAATCATAATACTTTTTATGATCGTAAAAAAAAAAAACATTTCTCCATTATAATTATTATAATCATCATCTTAATGCTGATTATCACCACAATAATAAACTTTTATAAATTAATAAAGATTCTCATTAAATCGACGCGTGAGCGATTTAATTAATAATCTACTAATTTAAAGGGACGGCGGTCTACGGAAGCCGACGGCGCGTGCACAGCGCGGCGAAACGCGTTTCGGAATTTACAATCACGGCGACGCCGATATAACAATTATATTACTCACCACAATACATTTTTCTTTAATTATCACAATAAGAAAATTAAACAAATTAAGAGGTATAGACAATTAACGCCTGAGAGATTGTTTAAAAATTTTAATAATTACAAATTAAACGATCGGCCAGTCTACGGAAGCCCACGGAGCGCGTACAGTGGAAGAAAAAGCGTTTCGGAATTTGACACGAACGCGAATCTGTAGGCTGACGCGCTGATTTCCCACACTCACCCAGCCCCCCACTCACCCACTCACCCAGCCCCCCAGTCAGTCACTCACTCAGTCACTCACCCACCCAGCCCCCCACCCACCCAGCCCCCCACTCACCCACTCACTCACTCACCCACCCACTCACTCACCCACTCACTCACTCACCCACTCACCCACCCACACACCCTGTGAGCCCAGCAGGCCCCCCCCCCCCCCCCCCCCCCCCCCCCCCCAGTTACCGTCACTCCGCTCGATGTTGATTCGCACTCCCAGGCTCACGACTCCACAGTCCGCCATCGCCTCCTCCTCCTCGCTCCTCGCCGCCGAAGAAGCTGTCACCCTCCCCGTGCCTCCACCACCACCACACCCCGTGTCTCTCTCTCTCACCCCGTGTCTCCTCCTCCAGCACCACCCCACCCTGTGTCTCTCTCACGCCCCAGGTGTCTCTCTCCCCACCCCCTGTCTCCTCCTCCTCCAGCACCACCCTACCCTGTGTCTCTCTCACCACCACCCCGTGTCTCCTCCTCCAGCACCACCACCACACCGTGTCTCTCTCACTCCCCAGGTGTCTCTCAGCCCCCCCTCCCCTCCCCCCTCACCCCTCACCCCACCCCGCCCCTCCCCTCCCCCCACCCCGCCCCTCCCCTCCCTCCCCCCACCCCGCCCCTCCCCTCCCTCCCCCCACCCACCCCTCCCCCCCACCCACCCCTCCCTCCCCCCACCCACCCCTCCCTCCCCCCACCCACCCCTCCCTCCCCCCACCCACCCCCTCCCCTCAACCCTTCCCCCACCCCCACCCCTCCCCCCACCCCTCCCTCCCCTCCCCCCACCCCTCCCCTCAACCCTTCCCCCACCCCTCCCCTCCCTCCCCCCACCCACCCCTCCCTCCCCCCACCCACCCCTCCCCCCACCCCTCCCCCCACCCCTCCCCCCACCCCTCCCCCCACCCCTCCCTCCCCTCCCCACACCCACCCCTCCCCCCCACCCACCCCTCCCTCCCCCCACCCACCCCTCCCCCCCACCCACCCCTCCCCCCACCCCTCCCCCCACCCCTCCCCCCACCCCTCCCTCCCCTCCCCACACCCCCCACCTGGTGACGTCACCGCCCCGCCAACCGACTCCTCCACCTGGTCGACACGTGACGTCTCCACCCACTTCACCCCCCACCCACGTGACATGCCCCCACCCACGTGACATGACACATAGGGTTCAGTGTTAATCACTGGGACTCACTGCCATAGGGTTCAGTGTTAATCACTGGGACTCACTCCCATAGGGTTCAGTGTTAATCACTGGGACTCACTCCCATAGGGTTCAGTGTTAATCACTGGGACTCACTCCCATAGGGTTCAGTGTTAATCACTGGGACTCACTGCCATAGGGTTCAGTGTTAATCACTGGGACTCACTCCCATAGGGTTCAGTGTTAATCACTGGGACTCACTCCCATAGGGTTCAGTGTTCATCACTGAGGCTCACTCCCATAGGGTTCAGTGTTAATCACTGGGGCTCACTCCCATAGGGTTCAGTGTTCATCACTGGGACTCACTCCCATAGGGCTCAGTGTTAATCACTGGGACTCACTCCCATAGGGTTCAGTGTTAATCACTGGGACTCACTCCCATAGGGTTCAGTGTTAATCACTGGGGTTCACTCCCATAGGGTTCAGTGTTCATCACTGGGGCTCACTCCCATAGGGTTCAGTGTTAATCACTGAGGCTCACTCCCATAGGGTTCAGTGTTAATCAATGGGGCTCACTCCCATAGGGTTCAGTGTTAATCACTGGGACTCACTCCCATAGGGTTCAATGTTAATCACTGGGGTTCACTCCCATAGGGTTCAGTGTTAATCACTGGGGCTCACTCCCATAGGGTTCAGTGTTCATCACTGGGACTCACTCCCATAGGGTTCAGTGTTAATCACTGGGACTCACTCCCATAGGGTTCAGTGTTAATCACTGGGGCTCACTCCCATAGGGTTCAGTGTTAATCACTGGGACTCACTCCCATAGGGTTCAGTGTTAATCACTGGGGCTCACTCCCATAGGGTTCAGTGTTAATCACTGGGACTCACTCCCATAGGGTTCAGTGTTAATCACTGGGACTCACTCCCATAGGGTTCAGTGTTCATCACTGGGACTCACTCCCATAGGGTTCAGTGTTAATCACTGGGGCTCACTCCCATAGGGTTCAGTGTTAATCACTGGGGCTCACTCCCATAGGGTTCAGTGTTAATCACTGGGGCTCACTCCCATAGGGTTCAATGTTAATCACTGGGACTCACTCCCATAGGGTTCAGTGTTAATCACTGGGACTCACTCCCATAGGGTTCAGTGTTCATCACTGGGGCTCACTCCCATAGGGTTCAATGTTAATCACTGGGGCTCACTCCCATAGGGTTCAGTGTTAATCACTGGGACTCACTCCCATAGGGTTCAGTGTTCATCACTGGGACTCACTCCCATAGGGTCCAGTGTTAATCACTGGGACTCACTCCCATAGGGTTCAGTGTTAATCACTGGGGGTCACTCCCATAGGGTTCAGTGTTAATCACTGGGACTCACTCCCATAGGGTTCAGTGTTAATCACTGGGGCTCACTCCCATAGGGTTCAGTGTTAATCACTGGGACTCACTCCCATAGGGTTCAGTGTTAATCACTGGGACTCACTCCCATAGGGTTCGTGTTAATCACTGGGACTCACTCCCATAGGGTTCAGTGTTAATCACTGGGGCTCACTCCCATAGGGTCCAGTGTTAATCACTGGGACTCCCTCCCATAGGGTTCAGTGTTAATCACTGGGACTCACTCCCATAGGGTTCAATGTTAATCACTGGGACTCACTCCCATAGGGTCCAGTGTTAATCACTGGGACTCACTCCCATAGGGTTCAGTGTTAATCACTGGGACTCACTCCCACAGGGTTCAGTGTTAATCACTGGGACTCACTCCCATAGGGTTCAGTGTTAATCACTGGGACTCACTCCCATAGGGTTCAGTGTTAATCACTGGGGCTCACTCCCATAGGGTTCAGTGTTAATCACTGGGACTCACTCCCATAGGGTTCACTCCCATAGGGTTCAGTGTTAATCACTGGGACTCACTCCCATAGGGTTCAGTGTTAATCACTGGGGTTCACTCCCATAGGGTTCACTCCCATAGGGTTCAGTGTTAATCACTGGGACTCACTCCCATAGGGTTCAGTGTTCATCACTGGGACTCACTCCCATAGGGTTCAGTGTTAATCACTGGGGCTCACTCCCATAGGGTTCAGTGTTAATCACTGGGACTCACTCCCATAGGGTTCAGTGTTAATCACTGGGGCTCACTCCCATAGGGTTCAGTGTTAATCACTGGGGCTCACTCCCATAGGGCTCACTCCCATAGGGTTCAGTGTTAATCACTGGGGCTCACTCCCATAGGGTTCAGTGTTAATCACTGGGACTCACTCCCATAGAGTTCAGTGTTAATCACTGGGACTCACTCCCATAGGGTTCAGTGTTAATCACTGGGACTCACTCCCATAGGGTTCAGTGTTAATCACTGGGGCTCACTCCCATAGGGTTCAGTGTTAATCACTGGGACTCACTCCCATAGGGTTCAGTGTTAATCACTGGGGCTCACTCCCATAGGGTTCAGTGTTAATCACTGGGACTCACTCCCATAGGGTTCAGTGTTAATCACTGGGACTCACTCCCATAGGGTTCAGTGTTAATCACTGGGGCTCACTCCCATAGGGTTCAGTGTTCATCACTGGGACTCACTCCCATAGGGTTCAATGTTAATCACTGGGGCTCACTCCCATAGGGTTCAGTGTTAATCACTGGGACTCACTCCCATAGGGTTCAGTGTTAATCACTGGGGCTCACTCCTATAGGGTTCAGTGTTAATCACTGGTGCTCACTCCCATAGGGTTCAATGTTAATCACTGGGGCTCACTCCCATAGGGTTCAATGTTAATCACTGGGGCTCACTCCCATAGGGTTCAGTGTTAATCACTGGGACTCACTCCCATAGGGTTCAGTGTTAATCACTGGGACTCACTCCCATAGGGTTCAGTGTTAATCACTGGGACTCACTCCCATAGGGTTCACTCCCATAGGGTTCAGTGTTAATCACTGGGACTCACTCCCATAGGGTTCAGTGTTAATCACTGGGACTCACTCCCATAGGGTTCACTCCCATAGGGTTCAGTGTTAATCACTGGGGCTCACTCCCATAGGGTTCAGTGTTAATCACTGGGGCTCACTCCCATAGGGTTCAGTGTTCATCACTGGGACTCACTCCCATAGGGTTCACTCCCATAGGGTTCAGTGTTAATCACTGGGACTCACTCCCATAGGGTTCAGTGTTAATCACTGGAACTCACTCCCATAGGGTTCAGTGTTAATCACTGGGACTCACTCCCATAGGGTTCAGTGTTAATCACTGGAACTCACTCCCATAGGGTTCAGTGTTAATCACTGGGACTCACTCCCATAGGGTTCAGTGTTCATCACTGGGGCTCACTCCCATAGGGTTCAGTGTTAATCACTGGGACTCACTCCCATAGGGTTCAGTGTTAATCACTGGGACTCACTCCCATAGGGTTCAGTGTTCATCACTGGGACTCACTCCCATAGGGTTCAGTGTTAATCACTGGGGCTCACTCCCATAGGGTTCAATGTTAATCACTGGGGCTCACTCCCATAGGGTTCAGTGTTAATCACTGGGACTCACTCCCATAGGGTTCAGTGTTCATCACTGGGACTCACTCCCATAGGGTTCAATGTTAATCACTGGGGCTCACTCCCATAGGGTTCAGTGTTAATCACTGGGACTCACTCCCATAGGGTTCAATGTTAATCACTGGGACTCACTCCCATAGGGTTCAGTGTTAATCACTGGGACTCACTCCCATAGGGTTCAGTGTTAATCACTGGGGCTCACTCCCATAGGGTTCAGTGTTAATCACTGGGGGTCACTCCCATAGGGTTCAGTGTTAATCACTGGGGCTCACTCCCATAGGGTTCAGTGTTAATCACTGGGACTCACTCCCATAGGGTTCAGTGTTAATCACTGGGGCTCACTCCCATAGGGTTCAGTGTTAATCACTGGGGCTCACACCCATAGGGTTCAGTGTTAATCACTGGGACTCACTCCCATAGGGTTCAGTGTTCATCACTGGGACTCACTCCCATAGGGTTCGTTGTTAATCACTGGGACTCACTCCCATAGGGTTCAGTGTTAATCACTGGGACTCACTCCCATAGGGTTCAGTGTTAATCACTGGGGCTCACTCCCATAGGGTTCAGTGTTAATCACTGGGGCTCACTCCCATAGGGTTCACTCCCATAGGGTTCAGTGTTAATCACTGGGACTCACTCCCATAGGGTTCAGTGTTAATCACTGGGGCTCACTCCCATAGGGTTCAGTGTTCATCACTGGGACTCACTCCCATAGGGTTCAGTGTTAATCACTGGGACTCACTCCCATAGGGTTCAGTGTTAATCACTGAGGCTCACTCCCATAGGGTTCACTCCCATAGGGTTCAGTGTTAATCACTGGGACTCACTCCCATAGGGTTCAGTGTTAATCACTGGGGCTCACTCCCATAGGGTTCAGTGTTAATCACTGGGGCTCACTCCCATAGGGTTCAGTGTTAATCACTGGGGCTCACTCCCATAGGGTTCAGTGTTCATCACTGGGGCTCACTCCCATAGGGTTCAGTGTTAATCACTGGGGCTCACTCCCATAGAGTTCAGTGTTAATCACTGGGACTCACTCCCACAGGGTTCAGTGTTAATCACTGGGGCTCACTCCCATAGGGTTCAGTGTTAATCACTGGGGCTCACTCCCATAGAGTTCAGTGTTAATCACTGGGGCTCACTCCCATAGGGTTCAGTGTTAATCACTGGGGCTCACTCCCATAGGGTTCAGTGTTAATCACTGGGACTCACTCCCATAGGGTTCAGTGTTAATCACTGGGGCTCACTCCCATAGGGTTCAGTGTTAATCACTGGGACTCACTCCCATAGGGTTCACTCCCATAGGGTTCAGTGTTAATCACTGGGACTCACTCCCATAGGACTCACTCCCATAGGGTTCAGTGTTAATCACTGGGACTCACTCCCATAGGGTTCAATGTTAATCACTGGGACTCACTCCCATAGGGTTCAGTGTTAATCACTGGGACTCACTCCCATAGGGTTCAGTGTTCATCACTGGGACTCACTCCCATAGGGTTCAGTGTTAATCACTGGGACTCACTCCCATAGGGTTCAGTGTTAATCACTGGGACTCACTCCCATAGGGTTCAGTGTTCATCACTGGGGCTCACTCCCATAGGGTTCAGTGTTAATCACTGGGACTCACTCCCATAGGGTTCAGTGTTAATCACTGGGACTCACTCCCATAGGGTTCAGTGTTAATCACTGGGACTCACTCCCATAGGGTTCAGTGTTAATCACTGGGACTCACTCCCATAGGGTTCAGTGTTCATCACTGGGGCTCACTCCCATAGGGTTCAGTGTTAATCACTGGGACTCACTCCCATAGGGTTCACTCCCATAGGGTTCAGTGTTAATCATTGGGACTCACTCCCATAGGGTTCAGTGTTAATCACTGGGACTCACTCCCATAGGGTTCAGTGTTAATCACTGGGACTCACTCCCATAGGGTTCAGTGTTAATCACTGGGACTCACTCCCATAGGGTTCAGTGTTAATCACTGGGACTCACTCCCATAGGGTTCAGTGTTAATCACTGGGGCTCACTCCCATAGGGTTCACTCCCATAGGGTTCAGTGTTAATCACTGGGGCTCACTCCCATAGGGTTCAGTGTTAATCACTGGGACTCACTCCCATAGGGTTCAGTGTTAATCACTGGGACTCGCTCCCATAGGGTTCAGTGTTAATCACTGGGGCTCACTCCCATAGGGTTCAGTGTTAATCACTGGGACTCACTCCCATAGGGTTCAGTGTTAATCACTGGGGCTCACTCCCATAGGGTTCAGTGTTAATCACTGGGACTCGCTCCCATAGGGTTCAGTGTTAATCACTGGGGCTCACTCCCATAGGGTTCAGTGTTAATCACTGGGACTCACTCCCATAGGGTTCAGTGTTCATCACTGGGGCTCACTCCCATAGGGTTCAGTGTTAATCACTGGGACTCACTCCCATAGGGTTCACTCCCATAGGGTTCAGTGTTAATCACTGGGACTCACTCCCATAGGGCTCACTCCCATAGGGTTCAGTGTTAATCACTGGGACTCACTCCCATAGGGTTCAGTGTTAATCACTGGGACTCACTCCCATAGGGTTCAGTGTTAATCACTGGGACTCACTCCCATAGGGTTCAGTGTTAATCACTGGGGCTCACTCCCATAGGGTTCACTCCCATAGGGTTCACTCCCATAGGGTTCAGTGTTAATCACTGGGACTCACTCCCATAGGGTTCAGTGTTAATCACTGGGACTCACTCCCATAGGGTTCAATGTTAATCACTGGGACTCACTCCCATAGGGTTCAGTGTTAATCACTGGGGCTCACTCCCATAGGGTTCAATGTTAATCACTGGGGCTCACTCCCATAGGGTTCAGTGTTCATCACTGGGACTCACTCCCATAGGGTTCAGTGTTAATCACTGGGGCTCACTCCCATAGGGTTCAGTGTTAATCACTGGGACTCACTCCCATAGGGTTCAGTGTTAATCACTGGGGCTCACTCCCATAGGGTTCAGTGTTAATCACTGGGACTCACTCCTATAGGGTTCAGTGTTAATCACTGGGACTCACTCCCATAGGGTTCAGTGTTAATCACTGGGACTCACTCCCATAGGGTTCAGTGTTAATCACTGGGGCTCACTCCCATAGGGTTCAGTGTTAATCACTGGGGCTCACTCCCATAGGGTTCAGTGTTAATCACTGGGACTCACTCCCATAGGGTTCAGTGTTAATCACTGGGACTCACTCCCATAGGGTTCAGTGTTAATCACTGGGGCTCACTCCCATAGGGTTCAGTGTTAATCACTGGGGCTCACTCCCATAGGGTTCAGTGTTAATCACTGGGACTCACTCCTATAGGGTTCAGTGTTAATCACTGGGACTCACTCCCATAGGGTTCAGTGTTCATCACTGGGGCTCACTCCCATAGGGTTCAGTGTTCATCACTGGGGCTCACTCCCATAGGGTTCAGTGTTCATCACTGGGACTCACTCCCATAGGGTTCACTCCCATAGGGTTCAGTGTTAATCACTGGGGCTCAATGACACAGCTTCGTTTTCCAACGTCACCTTTAATGAAAGCCGCTTGAATGATGTTTGTGTGAGATGTTGACCACCTCGCCTGGTGCACAGGAGATGTGGTGGTGGTGGTTGTTGTTGTTGTGATGGTGGTTGTTGTTGTTGTGATGGTGGTGATGGTGGTGATGGTGGTGATGGTGGTGATGGTGGTGATGGTGGTGGTGGTTGTTGTTGTTGTGATGGTGGTGGTGTTGGTGGTAGTGGCGATGGTAGTGGTGGTAGTGGTAGTGGTGGTGGTAGTGATGGTAGTGATGGTGGTAGTGATGGTGGTGATGGTGGTGATGGTGGTGATTGTAGTGATTGTGGTGATGATGGTGGTGGTAGTGATGGTGGTGGTTGTTGTTGTTGTTGTGATGGTGGTGGTGTTGGTGGTAGTGATGGTGGTAGTGGTGGTAGTGATGGTAGTGATGGTGGTAGTGATGGTGGTGATGGTGGTGATTGTAGTGATTGTGGTGATGGTGGTGGTAGTGATGGTGGTGATGGTGGTGATGGTAGTGATGGTGGTGATTGTGGTGATGGTGGTAGTGATGGTGGTGGTAGTGATGGTGGTGATGGTGGTGATGGTAGTGATGGTGGTGATGGTAGTGATTGTGGTGATGATGGTGGTGGTAGTGATGGTGGTGATGGTGGTGATTTTAGTGATTGTGGTGATGATGGTGGTGATCGTGGTGATGGTGGTGGTGATGGTGGTGATGGTAGTGATGGTGGTGATGTTAGTCTGTGTAGGGCTCTAGCAGGAAGGTAGAGAAGGCCTCCACTCTCTCCACTCTGCTAGTGATGGTAGTGATGGTGGTGATGGTGGTGATGGTAGTGATGGTGGTGATGGTGGTGATGGTAGTGATGGTGGTGATGGTGGTGATGGTAGTGATGGTGGTGATGGTGGTGATGGTAGTGATGGTGGTGATGGTAGTGATGGTGGTGATGGTGGTGATGGTAGTGATGGTGGTGATGGTAGTGATGGTGGTGATGGTGGTGATGGTGGTGATGGTGGTGATGGTGGTGATGGTAGTGATGGTGGTGATGGTGGTGATGGTGGTGATGGTAGTGATGGTGGTGATGGTGGTGATGGTGGTGATGGTGGTGATGTTAGTCTGTGTAGGGCTCTAGCAGGTATGATGAGAAGGCCTCCACTCTCTCCACTCCACTAGTGATGGTGGTGATGGTGGTGGTGGTAGTGATGGTAGTGATGGTGGTGATGGTGGTGATGGTGGTGATGGTGGTGATGGTAGTGATGGTGGTGATGGTGGTGATGGTGGTGATGGTAGTGATGGTGGTGATGGTGGTGATGGTGGTGATGGTGGTGATGGTGGTGATGGTGGTGATGGTGGTGATGGTGGTGATGGTGGTGATGTTAGTCTGTGTAGGGCTCTAGCAGGTATGATGAGAAGGCCTCCACTCTCTCCACTCCACTAGTGATGGTGGTGATGGTAGTGATGGTGGTGATGGTGGTGGTGGTAGTGATGGTAGTGG
>NW_027621699.1:0-57500 GCF_964198595.1 Lampetra fluviatilis | reverse complement strand
CACACAGACACACACACACAGACACACACACACACAGACACACACACACAGTGAGACACACACACAGTGAGACACACACACACAGACAGTGACACACAGACAGTGACACACACACAGACACACACACACACACAGACAGTGACACACAGACAGTGACACACAGACAGTGACACACACACAGACACACACACACACACAGAGCGACTGTCTGACTGACTGACTGAGTGACTGAACGACTGGGTGAGTGAGTGACTGACTGAGCGACTGAGTGACTGAGCGAGCGACTGACTGAGTGACTGAGCGACTGACTGAGTGACTGAGTGACTGAGTGACTGACTGAGCGACTGAGTGACTGAGCGAGCGACTGACTGAGTGACTGAGCGACTGACTGACTGAGTGACTGAGCGACTGACTGACTGAGTGACTGAGCGACTGACTGACTGAGTGACTGAGCGAGCGACTGACTGAGTGACTGAGCGACTGACTGACTGAGTGACTGAGCGACTGACTGACCGACCGACTGACTAAGCGACTGAGCGACTGACTAACTGAGCGAGCGACTGACTGACTGACTGAGCGAGCGAGCGACTGGCTGACTGAGTCACCTGGTCCAGGTACTTGCTCTGTATGCGGTGGCGCGCCTGACACAGCTGGCAGGGCTGTGTCAGGCAGGGGGTGACCAGCTGGTTCACCACGATGTTGTGGGTGGGTCGGTGAGTGGGTGGGTGAGTGAGTGAGTGGGTGGGTGGGTGAGTGAATGGGTGAGTGGGTGACTGAGTGAGTGAGTGAGTGACTGACTGAGCGACTGAGTGAGTGAGTGACTGACTGAGCGACTGAGTGAGTGAGTGACTGACTGAGCGACTGAGTGAGCGACTGAGTGAGCGACTGAGTGAGTGAGTGACTGACTGAGCGACTGAGTGAGTGAGTGACTGAGTGAGCGACTGAGTGAGCGACTGAGTGAGTGAGTGACTGACTGAGCGACTGAGTGAGTGAGTGACTGACTGAGCGACTGAGTGAGCGACTGAGTGAGCGACTGAGTGAGTGAGTGACTGACTGAGCGACTGAGTGAGTGAGTGAGTGAGCGACTGACTGAGCGACTGACTGACTGAGTGAGTAACTGAGTGAGCGAGCGACTGACTGACTGAGCGACTGAGTGAGCGACTGACTGACTGAGCGAGCGAGCGAGCGACTGACTGACTGAGCGACTGAGCGACTGGCTGGCTGACTGACTGAGCGAGCGAGCGACCGACCGAGTGAGTCACCTGGTCCAGGTACTTGCTCTGTATGCGATGTCGCGCCTGACACAACTCGCAAGGCTGTGTCAGGCAGGGGGTGACCAGCTGGTTGACCACGATGTTGTGGGTGGGTGAGTGGGTGGGTGAGTGAGTGAGTGAGTGGGTGGGTGAGTGAGTGAGTGAGTGAGTGGGTGGGTGGGTGAGTGAGTGAGTGGGTGGGTGGGTGGGTGAGCGAGTGAGTGAGCGAGTGGGTGGGTGAGTGAGTGGGTGGGTGAGCGAGTGAGTGAGTGAGTGAGCGAGTGGGTGGGTGAGTGAGTGAGTGGGTGGGTGGGTGAGTGGGTGAGCGAGTGGGTGAGTAGGTGAGTGGGTGAGTGGGTGAGTGGGTGAGTGAGTGGGTGAGTGAGTGAGTGAGTGGGTGAGTGGGTGAGTGGGTGAGTGGGTGAGTGAGTGAGTGAGTGGGTGGGTGAGTGAGTGGGTGGGTGAGCGAGTGAGTAAGTGAGTGAGCGAGTGGGTGGGTGAGTGGGTGAGTGGGTGGGTGAGTGAGTGGGTGAGTGAGTGAGTGAGTGGGTGGGTGAGTGAGTGAGTGAGTGGGTGGGTGGGTGAGTGAGTGAGTGAGTGGGTGGGTAGGTGAGTGAGTGGGTGGGTGGGTGAGCGAGTGAGTGAGTGAGCGAGTGGGTGGGTGAGTGAGTGGGTGGGTGAGCGAGTGAGTGAGTGAGTGGGTGGGTGGGTGAGTGAGTGAGTGGGTGGGTGAGCGAGTGGGTGAGTAGGTGAGTGGGTGAGTGGGTGAGTGAGTGAGCGACTGACTGACTGAGCGACTGAGCGACTGGCTGGCTGACTGACTGAGCGACTGAGTGAGCGACCGACTGACTGAGTCACCTGGTCCAGGTACTTGCTCTGTATGCGATGTCGCGCCTGACACAACTCGCAAGGCTGTGTCAGGCAGGGGGTGACCAGCTGGTTGACCACGATGTTGTGGGTGGGTGAGTGGGTGGGTGAGTGAGTGAGTGGGTGAGTGACTGACTGAGCGAGTGAGTGAGTGAGTGGGTGGGTGAGCGAGTGAGTGAGTGAGTGAGTGAGTGAGCGAGTGGGTGGGTGAGTGGGTGAGTGGGTGGGTGAGTGAGTGGGTGAGTGAGTGAGTGAGTGGGTGGGTGAGTGAGTGAGTGGGTGGGTGAGCGAGTGAGTGAGTGAGTGAGTGAGTGAGCGAGTGGGTGGGTGAGTGGGTGAGTGGGTGGGTGAGTGAGTGGGTGAGTGAGTGAGTGGGTGGGTGAGTGAGTGAGTGGGTGGGTGAGCGAGTGAGTGAGTGAGTGGGTGGGTGGGTGAGTGGGTGGGTGGGTGAGCGAGTGAGTGAGTGAGCGAGTGGGTGGGTCAGTGAGTGGGTGGGTGAGTGAGTGGGTGAGTGGGTGAGTGAGTGGGTGGGTGGGTGAGTGAGTGAGTGAGTGGGTGGGTGGGTGGGTGGGTGGGTGGGTGGGTGGGTGGGTGAGTGAGTGAGTGGGTGGGTGGGTGGGTGGGTGAGTGAGTGGGTGAGTGAGTGGGTGGGTGGGTGGGTGAGTGAGTGGGTGAGTAGGTGAGTGGGTGAGTGGGTGAGTGAGTGGGTGAGTGAGTGAGTGAGTGAGCGAGTGGGTGAGTGGGTGAGTGGGTGAGTGAGTGAGTGGGTGGGTGAGTGAGTGGGTGGGTGAGCGAGTGAGTGAGTGAGTGAGCGAGTGGGTGGGTGAGTGGGTGGGTGAGTGAGTGAGTGGGTGAGTGAGTGAGTGAGTGGGTGGGTGAGTGAGTGGGTGGGTGAGTGGGTGAGTGAGTGGGTGGGTGGGTGAGTGGGTGAGTGAGTGGGTGGGTGAGTGAGTGAGTGAGTGAGTGGGTGGGTGGGTGGGTGGGTGGGTGGGTGAGTGGGTGAGTGAGTGAGTGGGTGGGTGGGTGAGTGGGTGAGCGAGTGGGTGAGTAGGTGAGTGGGTGAGTGGGTGAGTGGGTGAGTGAGTGGGTGAGTGAGTGAGTGAGCGAGTGGGTGAGTGGGTGAGTGGGTGAGTGAGTGAGTGGGTGGGTGAGCGAGTGAGTGAGTGAGTGAGCGAGTGGGTGGGTGAGTGGGTGAGTGGGTGGGTGAGTGAGTGAGTGAGTGGGTGGGTGGGTGAGTGAGTGGGTGGGTGGGTGAGCGAGTGAGTGAGTGAGCGAGTGGGTGAGTGAGTGGGTGGGTGAGCGAGTGAGTGAGTGAGTGAGTGAGTGGGTGGGTGGGTGGGTGAGCGAGTGAGTGAGTGAGCGAGTGGGTGGGTCAGTGAGTGGGTGGGTGAGTGAGTGGGTGAGTGGGTGAGTGAGTGGGTGGGTGGGTGAGTGAGTGAGTGAGTGGGTGGGTGGGTGGGTGGGTGGGTGGGTGAGTGAGTGAGTGGGTGGGTGGGTGGGTGAGTGAGTGGGTGAGTGAGTGGGTGGGTGGGTGGGTGGGTGGGTGGGTGAGTAGGTGAGTGGGTGAGTAGGTGAGTGGGTGAGTGGGTGAGTGAGTGGGTGAGTGAGTGAGTGAGCGAGTGGGTGAGTGGGTGAGTGGGTGAGTGAGTGAGTGGGTGGGTGAGTGAGTGGGTGGGTGAGCGAGTGAGTGAGTGAGTGAGCGAGTGGGTGGGTGAGTGGGTGGGTGAGTGAGTGAGTGGGTGAGTGAGTGAGTGAGTGAGTGGGTGGGTGAGTGAGTGGGTGGGTGAGTGGGTGAGTGAGTGGGTGGGTGGGTGAGTGGGTGAGTGAGTGAGTGGGTGGGTGAGTGAGTGAGTGAGTGGGTGGGTGGGTGGGTGAGTGAGTGAGTGGGTGGGTGGGTGAGTGGGTGAGCGAGTGGGTGAGTAGGTGAGTGGGTGAGTGGGTGAGTGGGTGAGTGAGTGGGTGAGTGAGTGAGTGAGCGAGTGGGTGAGTGGGTGAGTGGGTGAGTGGGTGAGTGAGTGAGTGGGTGGGTGGGTGAGCGAGTGAGTGAGTGAGTGAGCGAGTGGGTGGGTGAGTGGGTGAGTGGGTGGGTGAGTGAGTGGGTGAGTGAGTGAGTGAGTGGGTGGGTGGGTGAGTGAGTGGGTGGGTGGGTGAGCGAGTGAGTGAGTGAGCGAGTGGGTGAGTGAGTGGGTGGGTGAGCGAGTGAGTGAGTGAGTGGGTGGGTGGGTGAGTGAGTGAGTGGGTGGGTGAGCGAGTGGGTGAGTAGGTGAGTGGGTGAGTGGGTGAGTGGGTGAGTGAGTGACTGACTGAGCGACTGAGTGAGTGAGTGAGCGACTGACTGAGCGACTGACTGACTGAGTGAGTAACTGAGTGAGCGAGCGACTGACTGACTGAGCGACTGAGTGAGCGACTGACTGACTGAGCGACTGAGCGACTGGCTGGCTGACTGACTGAGCGACTGAGCGAGCGACCGACCAACCGAGTGAGTCACCTGGTCCAGGTACTTGCTCTGTATGCGATGTCGCGCCTGACACAACTCGCAAGGCTGTGTCAGGCAGGGGGTGACCAGCTGGTTGACCACGATGTTGTGGGTGGGTGAGTGGGTGAGTGAGTGAGTGAGTGGGTGAGTGACTGACTGAGCGAGTGAGTGAGTGAGTGAGTGGGCGGGTGAGCGAGTGAGTGAGTGAGTGAGTGAGTGAGCGAGTGGGTGGGTGAGTGGGTGAGTGGGTGGGTGAGTGAGTGGGTGAGTGAGTGAGTGAGTGGGTGGGTGAGTGAGTGAGTGGGTGGGTGAGCGAGTGAGTGAGTGAGTGAGTGGGTGGGTGGGTGAGTGGGTGGGTGGGTGAGCGAGTGAGTGAGTGAGCGAGTGGGTGGGTCAGTGAGTGGGTGGGTGAGTGGGTGAGTGGGTGAGTGAGTGGGTGGGTGAGTGGGTGAGTGAGTGGGTGAGTGAGTGAGTGAGCGAGTGGGTGAGTGGGTGAGTGGGTGAGTGGGTGAGTGAGTGAGTGGGTGGGTGAGTGAGTGGGTGGGTGAGCGAGTGAGTAAGTGAGTGAGCGAGTGGGTGGGTGAGTGGGTGAGTGGGTGGGTGAGTGAGTGGGTGAGTGAGTGAGTGAGTGAGTGGGTGGGTGAGTGAGTGAGTGAGTGGGTGGGTGGGTGAGTGAGTGAGTGAGTGGGTGGGTAGGTGAGTGAGTGGGTGGGTGGGTGAGCGAGTGAGTGAGTGAGCGAGTGGGTGGGTGAGTGAGTGGGTGGGTGAGCGAGTGAGTGAGTGAGTGGGTGGGTGGGTGAGTGAGTGAGTGGGTGGGTGAGCGAGTGGGTGAGTAGGTGAGTGGGTGAGTGGGTGAGTGAGTGAGCGACTGACTGACTGAGCGACTGAGCGACTGGCTGGCTGACTGACTGAGCGACTGAGTGAGCGACCGACTGACTGAGTCACCTGGTCCAGGTACTTGCTCTGTATGCGATGTCGCGCCTGACACAACTCGCAAGGCTGTGTCAGGCAGGGGGTGACCAGCTGGTTGACCACGATGTTGTGGGTGGGTGAGTGGGTGGGTGAGTGAGTGAGTGGGTGAGTGACTGACTGAGCGAGTGAGTGAGTGAGTGGGTGGGTGAGCGAGTGAGTGAGTGAGTGAGTGAGTGAGCGAGTGGGTGGGTGAGTGGGTGAGTGGGTGGGTGAGTGAGTGGGTGAGTGAGTGAGTGAGTGGGTGGGTGAGTGAGTGAGTGGGTGGGTGAGCGAGTGAGTGAGTGAGTGAGTGAGCGAGTGGGTGGGTGAGTGGGTGAGTGGGTGGGTGAGTGAGTGGGTGAGTGAGTGAGTGAGTGGGTGGGTGAGTGAGTGAGTGGGTGGGTGAGCGAGTGAGTGAGTGAGTGGGTGGGTGGGTGGGTGAGTGGGTGGGTGGGTGAGCGAGTGAGTGAGTGAGCGAGTGGGTGGGTCAGTGAGTGGGTGGGTGAGTGAGTGGGTGAGTGGGTGAGTGAGTGGGTGGGTGGGTGAGTGAGTGAGTGAGTGGGTGGGTGGGTGGGTGGGTGGGTGAGTGAGTGAGTGGGTGGGTGGGTGGGTGGGTGAGTGAGTGGGTGAGTGAGTGGGTGGGTGGGTGGGTGAGTGAGTGGGTGAGTAGGTGAGTGGGTGAGTGGGTGAGTGAGTGGGTGAGTGAGTGAGTGAGCGAGTGGGTGAGTGGGTGAGTGGGTGAGTGAGTGAGTGGGTGGGTGAGTGAGTGGGTGGGTGAGCGAGTGAGTGAGTGAGTGAGAGAGTGGGTGGGTGAGTGGGTGGGTGAGTGAGTGAGTGGGTGAGTGAGTGAGTGAGTGGGTGGGTGAGTGAGTGGGTGGGTGAGTGGGTGAGTGAGTGGGTGGGTGGGTGAGTGGGTGAGTGAGTGGGTGGGTGAGTGAGTGAGTGAGTGAGTGGGTGGGTGGGTGGGTGGGTGGGTGAGTGGGTGAGTGAGTGAGTGGGTGGGTGGGTGAGTGGGTGAGCGAGTGGGTGAGTAGGTGAGTGGGTGAGTGGGTGAGTGGGTGAGTGAGTGGGTGAGTGAGTGAGTGAGCGAGTGGGTGAGTGGGTGAGTGGGTGAGTGGGTGAGTGAGTGAGTGGGTGGGTGAGCGAGTGAGTGAGTGAGTGAGCGAGTGGGTGGGTGAGTGGGTGAGTGGGTGGGTGAGTGAGTGAGTGAGTGGGTGGGTGGGTGAGTGAGTGGGTGGGTGGGTGAGCGAGTGAGTGAGTGAGCGAGTGGGTGAGTGAGTGGGTGGGTGAGCGAGTGAGTGAGTGAGTGAGTGAGTGGGTGGGTGGGTGGGTGAGCGAGTGAGTGAGTGAGCGAGTGGGTGGGTCAGTGAGTGGGTGGGTGAGTGAGTGGGTGAGTGGGTGAGTGAGTGGGTGGGTGGGTGAGTGAGTGAGTGGGTGGGTGGGTGGGTGGGTGGGTGGGTGGGTGAGTGAGTGAGTGGGTGGGTGGGTGGGTGAGTGAGTGGGTGAGTGAGTGGGTGGGTGGGTGGGTGGGTGAGTAGGTGAGTGGGTGAGTAGGTGAGTGGGTGAGTGGGTGAGTGAGTGGGTGAGTGAGTGAGTGAGCGAGTGGGTGAGTGGGTGAGTGGGTGAGTGAGTGAGTGGGTGGGTGAGTGAGTGGGTGGGTGAGCGAGTGAGTGAGTGAGTGAGCGAGTGGGTGGGTGAGTGGGTGGGTGAGTGAGTGAGTGGGTGAGTGAGTGAGTGAGTGAGTGGGTGGGTGAGTGAGTGGGTGGGTGAGTGGGTGAGTGAGTGGGTGGGTGGGTGAGTGGGTGAGTGAGTGAGTGGGTGGGTGAGTGAGTGAGTGAGTGGGTGGGTGGGTGGGTGAGTGAGTGAGTGGGTGGGTGGGTGAGTGGGTGAGCGAGTGGGTGAGTAGGTGAGTGGGTGAGTGGGTGAGTGGGTGAGTGAGTGGGTGAGTGAGTGAGTGAGCGAGTGGGTGAGTGGGTGAGTGGGTGAGTGGGTGAGTGAGTGGGTGGGTGGGTGAGCGAGTGAGTGAGTGAGTGAGCGAGTGGGTGGGTGAGTGGGTGAGTGGGTGGGTGAGTGAGTGGGTGAGTGAGTGAGTGAGTGAGTGGGTGGGTGGGTGAGTGAGTGGGTGGGTGGGTGAGCGAGTGAGTGAGTGAGCGAGTGGGTGAGTGAGTGGGTGGGTGAGCGAGTGAGTGAGTGAGTGGGTGGGTGGGTGAGTGAGTGAGTGGGTGGGTGAGCGAGTGGGTGAGTAGGTGAGTGGGTGAGTGGGTGAGTGGGTGAGTGAGTGACTGACTGAGCGACTGAGTGAGTGAGTGAGCGACTGACTGAGCGACTGACTGACTGAGTGAGTAACTGAGTGAGCGAGCGACTGACTGACTGAGCGACTGAGTGAGCGACTGACTGACTGAGCGACTGAGCGACTGGCTGGCTGACTGACTGAGCGACTGAGCGAGCGACCGACCAACCGAGTGAGTCACCTGGTCCAGGTACTTGCTCTGTATGCGATGTCGCGCCTGACACAACTCGCAAGGCTGTGTCAGGCAGGGGGTGACCAGCTGGTTGACCACGATGTTGTGGGTGGGTGAGTGGGTGAGTGAGTGAGTGAGTGGGTGAGTGACTGACTGAGCGAGTGAGTGAGTGAGTGAGTGGGCGGGTGAGCGAGTGAGTGAGTGAGTGAGTGAGTGAGCGAGTGGGTGGGTGAGTGGGTGAGTGGGTGAGTGAGTGAGTGAGTGGGTGGGTGAGTGAGTGAGTGGGTGGGTGAGCGAGTGAGTGAGTGAGTGAGTGGGTGGGTGGGTGAGTGGGTGGGTGGGTGAGCGAGTGAGTGAGTGAGCGAGTGGGTGGGTCAGTGAGTGGGTGGGTGAGTGGGTGAGTGGGTGAGTGAGTGGGTGGGTGGGTGAGTGAGTGAGTGAGTGAGTGGGTGGGTGGGTGGGTGGGTGGGTGGGTGGGTGAGTGAGTGAGTGAGTGGGTGAGTGGGTGAGTGAGTGGGTGGGTGGGTGGGTGAGTGAGTGAGTGGGTGGGTGGGTGAGTGAGTGAGTGAGTGGGTGGGTGGGTGAGTGGGTGAGTGAGTGAGTGATTGAGCGAGTGGGTGAGTAGGTGAGTGGGTGAGTGAGTGGGTGAGTGAGCGAGTGGGTGAGTGGGTGAGTGGGTGAGTGAGTGAGTGGGTGAGTGAGTGAGTGAGTGAGTGAGTGGGTGGGTGAGTGAGTGGGTGGGTGAGCGAGTGAGTGAGTGAGTGAGTGAGTGAGTGAGCGAGTGGGTGGGTGAGTGAGTGAGTGAGTGGGTGAGTGAGTGAGTGAGTGGGTGGGTGAGTGAGTGAGTGGGTAGGTGAGTGAGCGAGTGAGTGAGTGGGTGGGTGGGTGAGTGAGTGGGTGGGTGGGTGAGCGAGTGGGTGGGTGAGTGAGTGGGTGGGTGAGTGAGTGGGTGGGTGAGCGAGTGAGTGAGTGAGTGGGTGGGTGAGTGAGTGTGTGGGTGGGTGGGTGAGTGAGTGAGTGGGTGGGTGAGTGGGTGAGTGAGCGAGTGGGTGAGTAGGTGAGTGGGTGAGTGGGTGAGTGGGTGAGTGAGTGAGTGGGTGAGTGAGTGAGCGAGTGGGTGAGTAGGTGAGTGGGTGAGTGAGTGAGTGGGTGAGTGAGTGAGTGAGTGGGTGGGTGGGTGAGTGGGTGGGTGAGCGAGTGAGTGAGTGAGCGAGTGGGTGAGTAGGTGAGTGGGTGAGTGAGTGGGTGGGTGGGTGAGTGAGAGAGTGAGTGGGTGAGCGAGTGAGTGAGTGAGTGAGCGAGTGGGTGAGTAGGTGAGTGGGTGAGTGAGTGAGTGGGTGAGTGAGTGAGTGAGTGGGTGAGTGAGTGGGTGAGTGGGTGGGTGGGTGGGTGAGTGAGTGAGTGAGTGGGTGAGTGGGTGGGTGAGTGAGTGAGTGGGTGAGTGGGTGGGTGAGTGAGTGGGTGGGTGAGTGAGTGAGTGGGTGGGTGAGTGAGTGGGTGAGTGAGTGGGTGAGTGAGTGGGTGAGTGAGTGAGTGAGTGGGTGGGTGAGTGAGTGAGTGAGTGAGTGGGTGGGTGAGTGGGTGAGTGAGTGGGTGAGTGAGTGAGTGAGTGGGTGGGTGAGTGAGTGAGTGAGTGAGTGGGTGGGTGAGTGGGTGAGTGAGTGAGTGAGTGAGTGAGTGAGTGGGTGGGTGAGTGGGTGAGTGAGTGAGTGGGTGAGTGAGTGAGTGAGTGGGTGGGTGAGTGAGTGGGTGAGTGAGTGGGTGAGTGAGTGGGTGAGTGAGTGAGTGAGTGGGTGGGTGGGTGAGTGAGTGAGTGAGTGAGTGAGTGAGTGGGTGGGTGAGTGAGTGAGTGAGTGGGTGGGTGAGTGAACGAGCGAGCGACCGACTGACTGACTGAGTCACCTGGTCCAGGTACTTGCTCTGTATGCGATGTCGCGCCTGACACAGCTGGCAGGGCTGTGTCAGGCAGGGGGTGACCAGCTGGTTGACGACGATGTTGTGGGTGGGTGAGTGGGTGAGTGACGGAGCGAGTGACTGAGCGACTGACTGAGCGACTGACTGACTGAGTGAGTAACTGAGTGAGCGAGCGACTGAGTGACTGACTGAGCGAGCGAGCGACCGACCGAGTGAGTCACCTGGTCCAGGTACTTGCTCTGTATGCGATGTCGCGCCTGACACAACTCGCAAGGCTGTGTCAGGCAGGGGGTGACCAGCTGGTTGACGACGATGTTGTGGGTGGATGAGTGAGTGAGTGGGTGAGTGAGTGGGTGGGTGAGTGAGTGAGTGAGTGGGTGAGTGGGTGGGTGAGTGAGTGGGTGGGTGAGTGGGTGAGTGACTGACTGAGCGACTGACTGACTGAGCGAGTGAGTCACCTGGTCCAGGTACTTGCTCTGTATGCGATGTCGCGCCTGACACAGCTGGCAGGGCTGTGTCAGGCAGGGGGTGACCAGCTGGTTGACCACGATGTTGTGGGTGTCGATCTGACACTTGGAGAGCTCCTGTACGAGACGCTCCGTCTCGTAGAGGGACAGGAACTCGGCGATGCAGACACAGACAAACGTGGTCTGCTCCTGCACACGCAGAGAGACACGCAGAGAGACACGCGGAGAGAGACACGCAGAGAGACACGGAGACATGGAGACACGCAGAGACACGCGGAGAGAGACACGCAGAGAGAGACACGCAGAGAGACACGGAGACATGGAGACACGCAGAGACACGCAGAGAGAGACACGCAGAGAGACACGCAGAGAGACACGGAGACATGGAGACACGCAGAGACACGCAGAGAGAGACACGCAGAGAGAGACACGCAGAGAGACACGCGGAGAGAGACACAGAGACACGCAGAGAGACACGCAGAGACACAGAGAGACACGGAGAGACACACAGAGAGACACGGAGAGACACACAGATAAAGAGTTGGTGAGTGAGTGGGTGAGTGAGTGGGTGAGTGAGTGGGTGGGTGAGTGAGTGGGTGAGTGAGTGGGTGAGTGAGTGGGTGAGTGAGTGGGTGAGTGAGTGGGTGAGTGAGTGGGTGAGTGAGTGGGTGAGTGAGTGGGTGAGTGAGTGGGTGAGTGAGTGGGTGAGTGAGTGGGTGAGTGAGTGGGTGAGTGAGTGGGTGAGTGAGTGGGTGAGTGAGTGGGTGAGTGAGTGGGTGAGTGAGTGGGTGAGTGAGTGGGTGAGTGAGTGGGTGAGTGAGTGGGTGAGTGAGTGGGTGAGTGAGTGGGTGAGTGAGTGGGTGAGTGAGTGGGTGAGTGAGTGGGTGAGTGAGTGGGTGAGTGAGTGAGTGGGTGAGTGAGTGAGTGAGTGAGTGAGTGAGTGAGTGAGTGAGTGAGTGAGTGAGTGAGTGAGTGAGTGAGTGAGTGAGTGAGTGAGTGAGGGTGAGTGGGTGAGTGAGTGGGTGAGTGAGTGGGTGAGTGAGTGGGTGAGTGAGTGGGTGAGTGAGTGGGTGAGTGAGTGGGTGAGTGAGTGAGTGGGTGAGTGAGTGGGTGGGTGAGTGAGTGAGTGAGTGGGTGAGTGAGTGAGTGGGTGAGTGGGTGAGTGAGTGGGTGAGTGAGTGGGTGGGTGAGTGGGTGGGTGAGTGAGTGAGTGAGTGGGTGGGTGGGTGAGTGAGTGAGTGGGTGAGTGGGTGAGTGAGTGGGTGAGTGAGTGAGTGAGTGGTTGACTGAGTGGGTGAGTGAGTGAGTGAGTGAGTGGTGAGTGGGTGAGTGAGTGAGTGGTTGACTGAGTGAGTGGGTGAGTGAGTGGGTGAGTGAGTGGGTGAGTGAGTGGGTGAGTGAGTGAATGAGTGGGTGAGTGAGTGAGTGGGTGAGTGAGTGGGTGAGTGAGTGGGTGGGTGAGTGGGTGGGTGAGTGAGTGAGTGGGTGGGTGAGTGAGTGAGTGGGTGAGTGAGTGAGTGAGTGAGTGAGTGAGTGTGAGTGAGTGGGTGAGTGAGTGGTGTGGGTGAGTGAGTGAGTGGGTGAGTGAGTGGGTGGGTGAGTGGGTGGGTGGGTGAGTGAGTGAGTGGGTGAGTGAATGGGTGGGTGAGTGGGTGAGTGAGTGGGTGAGTGAGTGGGTGAGTGAGTGAGTGGGTGAGTGAGTGGGTGAGTGAGTGGGTGAGTGAGTGGGTGAGTGAGTGGGTGAGTGAGTGAGTGGGTGAGTGAATGGGTGGGTGAGTGAGTGAGTGAGTGGGTGAGTGAGTGAGTGGGTGAGTGAGTGGGTGAGTGAGTGAGTGGGTGGGTGAGTGGGTGGGTGGTGAGTGAGTGAGTGAGTGGGTGAGTGAGTGGGTGAGTGAGTGGGTGAGTGAGTGAGTGGTTGACTGAGTGGGTGAGTGAGTGAGTGAGTGAGTGAGTGGGTGAGTGGGTGAGTGAGTGAGTGTTTGACTGAGTGAGTGGGTGAGTGAGTGGGTGAGTGAGTGGGTGAGTGAGTGGGTGAGTGAGTGAGTGAGTGAGTGGGTGAGTGAGTGGGTGGGTGAGTGAGTGAGTGAGTGGGTGAGTGAGTGAGTGGGTGAGTGAGTGGGTGAGTGAGTGGGTGGGTGAGTGAGTGGGTGGGTGAGTGAGTGAGTGAGTGGGTGGGTGAGTGAGTGAGTGAGTGAGTGGGTGAGTGAGTGGGTGAGTGAGTGGGTGAGTGAGTGAGTGGGTGAGTGAGTGGTGCGTGAGTAAGTGGTTGACTGAGTGAGTGGGTGAGTGAGTGGGTGAGTGAGTGAGTGGGTGGGTGAGTGAGTGGGTGGGTGAGTGAGTGAGTGAGTGGTGGAGTGAGTGAGTGGTGGAGTGAGTGGGTGAGTGAGTGGGTGAGTGAGTGAGTGGGTGAGTGAGTGAGTGGGTGAGTGAGTGGGTGAGTGAGTGAGTGGGTGAGTGAGTGGGTGAGTGAGTGGGTGAGTGAGTGAGTGGTTGAATGAGTGAGTGAGTGAAGTGAGTGGGTGAGTGGGTGAGTGGGTGAGTGGGTGGGTGAGTGAGTGGGTGAGTGAGTGGGTGAGTGAGTGGGTGAGTGAGTGAGTGAGTGGGTGAGTGAGTGGGTGAGTGAGTGGGTGAGTGAGTGGTGAGTGAGTGAGTGGTTGATGAGTGAGTGGGTGAGTGAGTGGGTGAGTGAGTGGGTGAGTGAGTGAGTGGGTGAGTGAGTGGGTGGGTGAGTGAGTGAGTGAGTGGGTGAGTGAGTGGGTGAGTGGGTGAGTGAGTGAGTGAGTGGTGGAGTGAGTGAGTGGTGGAGTGAGTGGGTGAGTGAGTGAGTGAGTGGGTGAGTGAGTGAGTGGGTGGGTGAGTGAGTGAGTGAGTGAGTGAGTGGTGGAGTGAGTGAGTGGTGGAGTGAGTGGGTGAGTGAGTGGGTGAGTGAGTGAGTGAGTGGGTGAGTGGGTGAGTGAGTGAGTGGTTGACTGAGTGGGTGAGTGAGTGGGTGAGTGGGTGAGTGAGTGGTTGACTGAGTGGGTGAGTGAGTGGGTGAGTGGGTGAGTGAGTGGGTGAGTGGGTGAGTGAGTGGGTGAGTGAGTGGGTGAGTGGGTGAGTGAGTGACTGAGTGAGTGAGTGAGTGGGTGAGTGAGTGGTTGAGTGAGTGAGTGGCTGAGTGAGTGTGTGAGTGAGTGGGTGAGTGAGTGGGTGAGTGGGTGAGTGAGTGGGTGAGTGGTTGACTGAGTGAGTGAGTGAGTGGCTGAGTGAGTGTGTGAGTGAGTGGGGGAGTGGGTGAGTGAGTGAGTGAGTGGTTGACTGAGTGAGTGAGTGAGTGGGTGAGTGAGTGGGTGAGTGAGTGGGTGAGTGAGTGGGTGAGTGAGTGGGTGAGTGAGTGAGTGGGTGAGTGAGTGGGTGAGTGGGTGAGTGAGTGGGTGAGTGGGTGAGTGAGTGGGTGAGTGAGTGAGTGAGTGGGTGAGTGAGTGAGTGGCTGAGTGAGTGGCTGAGTGAGTGGGTGAGTGAGTGGGTGAGTGAGTGAGTGGTTGACTGAGTGAGTGGTTGACTGAGTGAGTGAGTGAGTGAGTGGGTGAGTGAGTGAGTGAGTGAGTGGGTGAGTGGGTGAGTGGGTGAGTGAGTGAGTGAGTGAGTGAGTGGGTGACTGAGTGAGTGGGTGAGTGGGTGAGTGAGTGGGTGAGTGGGTGAGTGAGTGAGTGAGTGGGTGACTGAGTGAGTGGGTGAGTGGGTGAATGAGTGGGTGAGTGGGTGAGTGTGAGACTGAGTGAGTGGGTGAGTGAGTGGGTGAGTGAGTGGGTGAGTGAGTGAGTGGTTGACTGAGTGGGTGAGTGAGTGAGTGGGTGAGTGGGTGAGTGAGTGAGTGGTTGACTGAGTGAGTGAGTGGGTGAGTGAGTGGGTGAGTGAGTGGGTGAGTGAGTGGGTGGGTGAGTGAGTGGGTGAGTGAGTGGGTGAGTGAGTGAGTGGGTGAGTGAGTGGGTGGGTGAGTGAGTGAGTGGGTGAGTGAGTGAGTGGGTGAGTGAGTGGGTGAGTGAGTGGGTGGGTGAGTGGGTGGGTGAGTGAGTGAGTGAGTGAGTGAGTGGGTGGGTGAGTGAGTGAGTGAGTGGGTGAGTGAGTGGGTGAGTGAGTGGGTGAGTGAGTGGGTGAGTGAGTGGTGCGTGAGTAAGTGGTTGACTGAGTGAGTGGGTGAGTGAGTGGGTGAGTGAGTGGGTGAGTGAGTGGGTGGGTGAGTGAGTGGGTTGGTGAGTGAGTGAGTGAGTGGTGGAGTGAGTGAGTGGTGGAGTGAGTGGGTGAGTGAGTGGGTGAGTGAGTGAGTGGGTGAGTGAGTGAGTGGGTGAGTGAGTGGGTGAGTGAGTGAGTGGTTGACTGAGTGAGTGAGTGAGTGGGTGAGTGGGTGAGTGGGTGAGTGAGTGAGTGGGTGAGTGAGTGGGTGAGTGAGTGGGTGAGTGAGTGGGTGAGTGAGTGAGTGGGTGAGTGAGTGGGTGAGTGAGTGGGTGAGTGAGTGGTGCGTGAGTGAGTGGTTGACTGAGTGAGTGGGTGAGTGAGTGGGTGAGTGAGTGGGTGAGTGAGTGAGTGGGTGAGTGAGTGGGTGGGTGAGTGAGTGAGTGGGTGAGTGAGTGGGTGAGTGGGTGAGTGAGTGAGTGGTGGAGTGAGTGAGTGGTGGAGTGAGTGGGTGAGTGAGTGAGTGAGTGAGTGAGTGAGTGAGTGGGTGAGTGAGTGAGTGAGTGGTGGAGTGAGTGAGTGGTGGAGTGAGTGGGTGAGTGAGTGGGTGAGTGAGTGAGTGAGTGGGTGAGTGGGTGAGTGAGTGAGTGGTTGACTGAGTGGGTGAGTAAGTGGGTGAGTGGGTGAGTGAGTGAGTGGTTGACTGAGTGGGTGAGTGAGTGGGTGAGTGGGTGAGTGAGTGGGTGAGTGGGTGAGTGAGTGGGTGAGTGGGTGAGTGAGTGAGTGAGTGGGTGGGTGAGTGAGTGGTTGAGTGAGTGAGTGGCTGAGTGAGTGTGTGAGTGAGTGGGTGAGTGAGTGGGTGAGTGGGTGAGTGAGTGGGTGAGTGGTTGACTGAGTGAGTGAGTGAGTGGCTGAGTGAGTGTGTGAGTGAGTGGGGGAGTGGGTGAGTGAGTGAGTGAGTGGTTGACTGAGTGAGTGAGTGAGTGGGTGAGTGAGTGGGTGAGTGAGTGGGTGAGTGAGTGGGTGAGTGAGTGAGTGAGTGAGTGGGTGAGTGGTTGACTGAGTGAGTGAGTGAGTGGGTGAGTGGGTGAGTGGGTGAGTGAGTGAGTGGGTGAGTGAGTGGGTGAGTGAGTGGGTGAGTGAGTGAGTGGGTGAGTGAGTGAGTGAGTGGGTGAGTGAGTGGGTGAGTGAGTGGGTGAGTGAGTGGTGCGTGAGTGAGTGGTTGACTGAGTGAGTGGGTGAGTGAGTGGGTGAGTGAGTGGGTGAGTGAGTGGGTGAGTGAGTGGGTGGGTGAGTGAGTGAGTGGGTGAGTGAGTGGGTGAGTGGGTGAGTGAGTGAGTGAGTGGTGGAGTGAGTGAGTGGTGGAGTGAGTGGGTGAGTGAGTGAGTGAGTGGGTGAGTGAGTGAGTGAGTGGTGGAGTGAGTGAGTGGTGGAGTGAGTGGGTGAGTGAGTGGGTGAGTGAGTGAGTGAGTGGGTGAGTGGGTGAGTGAGTGAGTGGTTGACTGAGTGGGTGAGTAAGTGGGTGAGTGGGTGAGTGAGTGAGTGGTTGACTGAGTGGGTGAGTGAGTGGGTGAGTGGGTGAGTGAGTGGGTGAGTGGGTGAGTGAGTGGGTGAGTGGGTGAGTGAGTGAGTGAGTGGGTGGGTGAGTGAGTGGTTGAGTGAGTGAGTGGCTGAGTGAGTGTGTGAGTGAGTGGGTGAGTGAGTGGGTGAGTGGGTGAGTGAGTGGGTGAGTGGTTGACTGAGTGAGTGAGTGAGTGGCTGAGTGAGTGTGTGAGTGAGTGGGGGAGTGGGTGAGTGAGTGAGTGAGTGGTTGACTGAGTGAGTGAGTGAGTGGGTGAGTGAGTGGGTGAGTGAGTGGGTGAGTGAGTGGGTGAGTGAGTGAGTGAGTGGGTGAGTGAGTGGGTGAGTGAGTGGGTGAGTGGGTGAGTGAGTGGGTGAGTGAGTGAGTGAGTGAGTGGGTGAGTGAGTGAGTGGCTGAGTGAGTGGCTGAGTGAGTGGGTGAGTGAGTGAGTGGGTGAGTGGGTGAGTGAGTGGTTGAGTGAGTGAGTGGCTGAGTGAGTGTGTGAGTGAGTGAGTGACTGAGTGAGTGGGTGGCTGAGTGAGTGGGTGAGTGAGTGAGTGGGTGAGTGACTGAGTGGTTGACTGAGTGAGTGGTTGACTGAGTGAGTGAGTGAGTGGGTGAGTGAGTGAGTGAGTGGGTGAGTGGGTGAGTGGGTGAGTGGGTGAGTGAGTGGGTGACTGAGTGAGTGGGTGAGTGGGTGAGTGAGTGGGTGAGTGGGTGAGTGAGTGAGTGAGTGGGTGAGTGGGTGAGTGTGAGACTGAGTGAGTGGGTGAGTGGGTGAGTGAGTGGGTGAGTGGGTGAGTGAGTGGGTGAGTGAGTGAGTGGGTGACTGAGTGAGTGGGTGAGTGAGTGGGTGAGTGAGTGGGTGAGTGAGTGGGTGAGTGAGTGAGTGAGTGGGTGACTGAGTGAGTGGGTGAGTGGGTGAGTGAGTGGGTGAGTGGGTGAGTGAGTGGGTGAGTGAGTGAGTGGTTGACTGAGTGAGTGGTTGACTGAGTGAGTGAGTGGTTGAGTGAGTGAGTGGGTGAGTGGCTGAGTGAGTGGGTGAGTGAGTGAGTGAGTGGGTGAGTGGTTGACTGAGTGAGTAAGTGACTGAGTGAGTGGGTGAGTGAGTGGGTGAGTGAGTGGGTGGGTCAGTGGGTGAGTGACTTACAGGATCTTTGAACTGTTCGCTCACGGAGCGGATGACTGGTAGCGACTCCTCCAGTTTGGATGCCAGCTGATCGGCATTCATGTCGCCTAGACCCAGCATGGTGCACATCTAGCACACACACACACACAGTGACACACACACACACACACAGTGACACACACAGACACACACAGTGACACACACACACACACAGTGACACACACACACACACACTGACACACACACACACAGACACACACACACACACAGACACACACACACACACAGACACACACACACACAGACACACACACACAGACACACACAGACACACACACACACACAGACACACACACACAGACACACACACACAGACAGACACACACACACACACAGACACACACACACAGACACACACACACACACACACAGTGACACACACACACACAGTGACACACACACACACACACACACAGACACACACACACACAGACACACACACACAGACACACACACACACAGACACACACACACAGACACACACAGTGACACACACACACACACACACAGACACACACACACACACACACAGACACACACACACACACAGACACACACACACAGACACACACACACACAGACACACACAGTGACACACACACACAGACACACACACACACAGACACACACACACAGACACACACACACAGACACACACACACAGACACACACAGACACACACACACACAGACACACACAGACACACACACACACACACAGACCCACACAGACAGACACACACACACACAGACACACACACACACACAGACCCAGACCCACACAGACACACACGCGTACACACAGAGACACACACACACACACACAGACACACACACACACAGAGACACACACACACACACACAGAGACACACACACACACACACAGACACGCAGACACACACACACACAGACACACACATGCAAACACAGGCACACACACACGCAGGGGTGACTGTATGTGTCTGTACCTCTGTGTGTGTCTCTGTGTGTGTCTCTGTGTGTGTCTCTGTGTGTGTCTCTGTGTGTGTCTCTGTGTGTGTCTCTGTGTGTGTCTCTGTGTGTGTCTCTGTGTGTGTCTCTGTGTGTGTCTCTGTGTGTGTCTCTGTGTGTGTCTCTGTGTGTGTCTCTGTGTGTGTCTCTGTGTGTGTCTCTGTGTGTGTCTCTGTGTGTGTCTCTGTGTGTGTCTCTGTGTGTGTCTCTGTGTGTGTCTCTGTGTGTGTCTCTGTGTGTGTCTCTGTGTGTGTCTCTGTGTGTGTCTCTGTGTGTGTCTCTGTGTGTGTCTCTGTGTGTGTCTCTGTGTGTGTCTCTGTGTGTGTCTCTGTGTGTGTCTCTGTGTGTGTCTCTGTGTGTGTCTCTGTGTGTGTGTCTCTGTGTGTGTCTCTGTGTGTGTCTCTGTGTGTGTCTCTGTGTGTGTCTCTGTGTGTGTCTCTGTGTGTGTCTCTGTGCGTGTCTCTGTGCGTGTCTCTGTGCGTGTCTCTGTGCGTGTCTCTGTGCGTGTCTCTGTGCGTGTCTCTGTGCGTGTCTCTGTGTGTGTGTGTCTGTGTGTCTGTCTGTGTGTGTGTGTGTCTGTGTGTCTGTGTGTGTGTCTACCTGCGAGATGAACGGACTGATCTGGTTCTTGATCTTCATGAGCCTGCCCAGGCCTCGCTCCACCACCGCCGGGAAGTTGAGCAGACGGAGAGTGTGGCCAGTAGGGGCCGTGTCGAACACCACCACAGAGAAGTTCATACCCTTCACTAGCCTGACACACACACACACACACAGTGACACACACACAGTGACACACACACAGTGACACACACACACACAGTGACACACACACAGTGACACACACACACAGTCACACACACAGTGACACACACACACACAGGGGCCGTGTCAAACACCACCACAGAGAAGTTCATACCCTTCACTAGCCTGACACACACACAGACACACAGACACAGTGACACACACACACAGTCACACACACAGTGACACACACACACACACAGGGGCCGTGTCGAACACCACCACAGAGAAGTTCATGCCCTTCACTAGCCTGACACACACACAGACACAGTGACACACACACACACAGTGACACACACACACACAGTGACACACACACAGTGACACACACACACAGTGACACACACACACAGTGACACACACACAGTGACACACACACAGTGACACACACACACACAGTGACACACACACACACAGTGACACACACACACACACAGTGACACACACACACAGACACACACACAGTGACACACACAGTGACACACACACACAGACACACACACACAGTGACACACACACACACACACAGTGACACACACACACAGACACACACACAGTGACACACACAGTGACACACACACACAGACACACACACACACACTGACACACACACACACACAGTGACACACACACACAGTGACACACACACACAGTGGTAGTAGTGGTAGTAGTGGTGATAGTGATAGTAGTGATGGTGATGATGGTGGTAGTGATGGTGGTGGTGATAGTGATAGTAGTGATGGTGGTGGTGGTGGTAGTGATAGTAGTGGTAGTGATCGTGATGGTAGTGATGATGATGATGGTGATGGTGTCTGTGATCTGACCTCATGACCTCAGCGTAGCTCATGGCTTCGTCTATCCCGGGGAAGGCGCTCAGAGCCTCCTGCACCATCCTGCTGGTGATGGTGGTGATGGTGGTGGTGATGGTGATGGTGGTAGTGATGGTAGTGATGGTGTTGATGGTGATGATCTGTGATCTGACCTCATGACCTCAGCGTAGCTCATGGCTTCGTCTATCCCGGGGAAGGCGCTCAGCGCCTCCTGCACCATCCTGCTGGTGATGGTGGTGATGGTGGTGATGGTGGTGATGGTGGTGATGGTGATGGTGTCTGTGATCTGACCTCATGACCTCAGCGTAGCTCATGGCTTCGTCTATCCCGGGGAAGGCGCTCAGTGCCTCCTGCACCATCCTGCTGGTGATGGTGGTGATGGTGGTGGTGGTGGTGATGGTGATGATGGTGGTGATGGTGGTGATGGTGTCTGTGATCTGACCTCATGACCTCAGCGTAGCTCATGGCTTCGTCTATCCCGGGGAAGGCGCTCAGTGCCTCCTGCACCATCCTGCTGGTGATGGTGGTGATGGTGGTGATGGTGGTGATGGTGGTGATGGTGGTGGTGGTGATGGTGTCTGTGATCTGACCTCATGACCTCAGCGTAGCTCATGGCTTCGTCTATCCCGGGGAAGGCGCTCAGTGCCTCCTGCACCATCCTGCTGGTGGTGGTGGTGATGGTGGTGGTGATGGTGGTGATGGTGATGATGGTGGTGATGGTGGTGATGGTGTCTGTGATCTGACCTCATGACCTCAGCGTAGCTCATGGCTTCGTCTATCCCGGGGAAGGCGCTCAGTGCCTCCTGCACCATCCTGCTGGTGATGGTGGTGATGGTAGTGATGGTGATGATGGTGGTGATGGTGGTGATGGTGTCTGTGATCTGACCTCATGACCTCAGCGTAGCTCATGGCTTCGTCTATCCCGGGGAAGGCGCTCAGTGCCTCCTGCACCATCCTGCTGGTGATGGTGGTGATGGTGGTGATGGTGGTGATGGTGGTGATGGTGGTGATGGTGATGGTGTCTGTGATCTGACCTCATGACCTCAGCGTAGCTCATGGCTTCGTCTATCCCGGGGAAGGCGCTCAGTGCCTCCTGCACCATCCTGCTGGTGATGGTGGTGATGGTGGTGATGGTGGTGATGGTGGTGATGGTGGTGATGGTGATGGTGTCTGTGATCTGACCTCATGACCTCAGCGTAGCTCATGGCTTCGTCTATCCCGGGGAAGGCGCTCAGTGCCTCCTGCACCATCCTGCTGGTGATGGTGGTGATGGTGGTGATGGTGGTGATGGTGGTGATGGTGGTGATGGTGATGGTGTCTGTGATCTGACCTCATGACCTCAGCGTAGCTCATGGCTTCGTCTATCCCGGGGAAGGCGCTCAGTGCCTCCTGCACCATCCTGCTGGTGATGGTGGTGATGGTGGTGATGGTGGTGATGGTGGTGATGGTGGTGATGGTGATGGTGTCTGTGATCTGACCTCATGACCTCAGCGTAGCTCATGGCTTCGTCTATCCCGGGGAAGGCGCTCAGTGCCTCCTGCACCATCCTGCTGGTGATGGTGGTGATGGTGGTGATGGTGGTGATGGTGGTGATGGTGATGGTGTCTGTGATCTGACCTCATGACCTCAGCGTAGCTCATGGCTTCGTCTATCCCGGGGAAGGCGCTCAGTGCCTCCTGCACCATCCTGCTGGTGATGGTGGTGATGGTGGTGATGGTGGTGATGGTGGTGATGGTGGTGATGGTGATGGTGTCTGTGATCTGACCTCATGACCTCAGCGTAGCTCATGGCTTCGTCTATCCCGGGGAAGGCGCTCAGCGCCTCCTGCACCATCCTGCTGGTGATGGTGGTGATGGTGGTGATGGTGGTGATGGTGGTGATGGTGGTGATGGTGGTGATGGTGGTGATGGTGGTGATGGTGATGGTGTCTGTGATCTGACCTCATGACCTCAGCGTAGCTCATGGCTTCGTCTATCCCGGGGAAGGCGCTCAGCGCCTCCTGCACCATCCTGCTGGTGATGGTGGTGATGGTGGTGATGGTGGTGATGGTGGTGATGGTGGTGATGGTGGTGATGGTGATGGTGTCTGTGATCTGACCTCATGACCTCAGCGTAGCTCATGGCTTCGTCTATCCCGGGGAAGGCGCTCAGCGCCTCCTGCACCATCCTGCTGGTGATGGTGGTGATGGTGGTGATGGTGGTGATGGTGGTGATGGTGGTGATGGTGGTGATGGTGATGGTGTCTGATCTGACCTCATGACCTCAGCGTAGCTCATGGCTTCGTCTATCCCGGGGAAGGCGCTCAGTGCCTCCTGCACCATCCTGCTGGTGATGGTGGTGATGGTGGTGATGGTGATGATGGTGGTGATGGTGGTGATGGTGTCTGTGATCTGACCTCATGACCTCAGCGTAGCTCATGGCTTCGTCTATCCCGGGGAAGGCGCTCAGTGCCTCCTGCACCATCCTGCTGGTGATGGTGGTGATGGTGGTGATGGTGATGATGGTGGTGATGGTGGTGATGGTGATGTTGTTGATCTGACCTCATGACCTCAGCGTAGCTCATGGCTTCGTCTATCCCGGGGAAGGCGCTCAGTGCCTCCTGCACCATCCTGCTGGTGATGGTGGTGATGGTGGTGATGGTGGTGATGGTGGTGATGGTGGTGATGGTGGTGATGGTGATGGTGTCTGTGATCTGACCTCATGACCTCAGCGTAGCTCATGGCTTCGTCTATCCCGGGGAAGGCGCTCAGTGCCTCCTGCACCATCCTGCTGGTGATGGTGGTGATGGTGATGGTGGTGATGGTGATGGTGTCTGTGATCTGACCTCATGACCTCAGCGTAGCTCATGGCTTCGTCTATCCCGGGGAAGGCGCTCAGTGCCTCCTGCACCATCCTGCTGGTGATGGTGGTGATGGTGGTGATGGTGGTGGTGGTGATGGTGGTGGTGATGGTGGTGATGGTGATGGTGTCTGTGATCTGACCTCATGACCTCAGCGTAGCTCATGGCTTCGTCTATCCCGGGGAAGGCGCTCAGTGCCTCCTGCACCATCCTCTTGCCCAGGCAGAGGACAGAGTCCTCTTCCAGGAGCTCCTCGGGCAGGTCGGCCACGCCCAAGTTGGGGTCTATCTCCTGCAGACAGACACGCACAGACACAGAGAGACACAGAGACACGCAGAGAGACACAGAGACAGACAGAGACAGGGTGAGACAGGCAGAGGACAGAGTCCTCTTCCAGGAGCTCCTCGGGCAGGTCGGCCACGCCCAAGTTGGGGTCTATCTCCTGCAGACAGACACGCACAGACACAGAGAGACACAGAGACACGCAGAGAGACACAGAGACAGACAGAGACAGGGTGAGACAGGCAGAGGACAGAGTCCTCTTCCAGGAGCTCCTCGGGCAGGTCGGCCACGCCCAAGTTGGGGTCTATCTCCTGCAGACAGACACAGAGACATAGAGAGACACAGAGACACACAGAGAGAGAGAGAGACAGGGTGAGACACAGAGACACACAGAGACACAGAGAGACACAGAGACACACAGAGAGAGAGAGAGACAGGGTGAGACACAGAGACACACAGAGACACAGAGAGACACAGAGACACACAGAGAGAGAGAGAGACAGGGTGAGACACAGAGAAACACCCAAGTTGGGGTCTATCTCCTGCACAGACACACAGAGACACAGAGAGAGAGAGACAGACAGAGAGACACACAGAGAGACACACAGAGAGAGACACAGAGACACACAGAGAGACACAGAGAGAGAGAGACAGACAAAGAGAGACACACAGAGACAGACAGAGAGAGAGAGAATGTACATGTGTACGTGTGTGTGTGTGTGTATCTGTGTGTGTGTGTCTGTGTGTGTGTGTGTATCTATCTGTGTGTCTATCTGTGTGTGTATCTGTATCTCTGTGTGTGTGTGTGTATCTGTATCTCTGTGTGTGTCTCTGTGTGTGTCTGTGTGTGTGTATCTAACTGTGTGTCTATCTGTGTGTGTATCTGTATCTCTGTGTGTGTGTGTGTATCTGTGTGTGTCTGTGTCTGTGTGTGTATCTATCTGTGTGTGTGTGTGTGTGTGTATCTGTGTGTGTCTGTGTCTGTGTGTGTATCTATCTGTGTGTGTCTCTGTGTGTGTATCTGTATCGTAGTTTAGTGGTGGTTAATTGAAGGTGGAGGGGTTACCAGCCCCTCGCACCCGTCCAGAGCCCCCGTTTAGCCACTGTGGTGGTCACAGACGCCATGAGGGGAGAGGCCAATGGGCATTGGCCCTCCCCCCACAGCACTGCCCACGACAGTGTTGCACGTCCGGCACCGCGAGGAGGTAGGAGGTTGTTTTGCTGATCGACGCCCGGGTGCGATCAAGGGATGGCTCCCTATTGGTCAACCACGTTATGCATGCCGATGATTTGGTAACAGCTGCTCATTCAGAGGAGGAGTTGGAGACGCTGCTGCTGCTGAGACTGGAGCGTGCCACCAAGAGGTGGGGCCTTACCATCAGCCCCACCAAAACTAAGCACCTGCCTGGGTATTTTGTACCATCGGGCACTCCACCCCCACAACTCCCAATCGGTGATGGGGCAGTTGTGGAGAGAGTGGAGAGTTTCCCATACCTGGGCAGTGTGCTCATGACCGGCTCCAGTTTATCAGCAGAGGTCTCACTCCGAATCAGTCGAGCGGCAATATCTTTTCATCGGTTGCGTAACGCTGTGTGGAAGCTACCTGGTCTGTCGCTCCGCACGAAGCTTCAGGTCTTCTCGGCCACGGTCATTCCCTCCCTTCTCTACGCTTGCGAAACGTGGACCTCCCCTAGTGGAGCATCTTCGCCGGTTGGAAACATTTAGGCTGGCCTGCCTACGATCCATCCTGGGTTTAACCAGGCTGGATTGTGTGAGGAGCTCACAAGTCCTTGAAAGATCTGGGCAAAGTCCCATCAGTGAGCTCCTCCGGCAGGCAAGGCTGCGTTGGCTGGGTCATGTAGCCCGCATGCCCAGCCACCGCATGCCTAAACAGCTTTTGTTCGGCCGGATCGAGGGGGCTAAACAGGCGCGGCACGGGCTAGAGAAGAGATGGAGTGATGTGGTACAGGAGGACGTGGAGCTGAGTGGACTTGCCGATGACTGGTACCAGCGGTGTCAAGATCGGCCTCAGTGGAGGAGGCTCGTGAAGGACGCTACTGGGCAGTTGGAGGCAGTCGCCCTCCAACAACAACGGAGGGCGGAGGAGCGACGCTCACAACAACGAGCGGAGCGCCGGGTGGCTAAAGCACAGCAAGTTGGCACAGTAGGGGGCACAGGTGGTGCATCAGCCAGTCATCTCGGTCATCTCGGTCAGTCGACCCGTGGCACCTGCTGGGTCTGCCCCGTGACCTCCTGCCAGCGGGCGTTCGACACTTCACGTGGCCTCAGGGTGCACATGGCCTGGCACAAGCGTCGTGGTGACGTCACCGCCACTTAGTGGCGAATGGCGGTTGTTGTTGTTGTATCTGTATCTCTGTGTGTGTCTGTATCTGTGTGTGTCTGTGTCTGTGTGTGTATCTATCTGTGTGTGTGTCTCTGTGTGTGTATCTGTATCTCTGTGTGTGTCTGTATCTGTGTGTGTCTGTGTCTGTGTGTGTATCTATCTGTGTGTGTGTCTCTGTGTGTGTATCTGTATCTGTGTGTCTCTGTGTGTGTATCTGTATCTGTGTGTGTGTGTGTGTATCTGTATCTGTGTGTGTGTGTGTGTGTATCTGCATCTGTTTGTATGTGTGTCTGTGTGTGTATCTATCTGTGTGTGCATCTGTGTGTGTATCTGTATCTCTGTGTGTGTGTATCTGTATCTATCTGTGTGTGTGTGTATCTGTGTGTGTATCTATCTCTGTGTGTGTGTCTGTGTGTGTGTGTGTATCTGTGTGTGCATCTGTGTGTGTATCTGTGTGTGTGTGTGTGTATCTGTATCTGTGTGTGTGTGTGTGTCTGTGTCTGTGTGTGTATCTATCTGTGTGTGTATCTGTGTGTGTATCTGTATCTCTGTGTGTATGTGTGTATCTGTATGTGTGTGTGTCTGTGTCTGTGTGTGTATCTATCTGTGTGTGTATCTGTATCTCTGTGTGTGTGTGTGTGTGTATCTGTGTGTGTCTGTGTGTGTCTGTGTCTGTGTGTGTATCTATCTGTGTGTGTCTCTGTGTGTGTATCTGTATCTCTGTGTTTGTGTGTGTATATCTGTATCTGTGTGTGTCTGTGTGTGTGTGTGTATCTGTGTGTGTATCTGTATCTCTGTGTTTGTGTGTGTATATCTGTATCTGTGTGTGTCTGTGTGTGTGTGTGTATCTGTGTGTGTGTGTGTATCTGTATCTGTGTGTGTCTCTGTGTCTGTGTGTGTATCTATCTGTGTGTGTATCTGTGTGTGTATCTGTATCTCTGTGTGTGTGTGTGTATCTGTATCTCTGTGTGTGTGTGTGTATCTGTATCTGTGTGTGTCTCTGTGTGTGTGTGTGTATCTGTATCTGTGTGTGTCTCTGTGTCTGTGTGTGTATCTATCTGTGTGTGTATCTGTGTGTGTGTATCTGTATCTCTGTGTGTGTGTGTGTATCTGTATCTCTGTGTCTGTGTGTGTATCTATCTGTGTGTGTCTCTGTGTGTGTGTGTGTGTATCTGTATCTGTGTGTGTCTGTGTCTGTGTGTGTATCTATCTGTGTGTGTGTATCTGTATCTCTGTGTGTGTGTGTATCTGTGTGTGTCTGTGTCTGTGTGTGTATCTATCTGTGTGTGTCTCTGTGTGTGTATCTGTATCTCTGTGTGTGTGTGTATCTGTGTGTGTCTGTGTCTGTGTGTGTATCTGTGTGTGTGTGTCTCTGTGTGTGTATCTGTATCGTCCGGCAAAACAACCTCCTACCTCCTCGCGGTGCCGGACGGGCAACACTGTCGTGGGCAGTGCTGTGGGGGGAGGGCCAATGCCCATTGGCCTCTCCCCTCATGGCGTCTGTGACCACCACAGTGGCTAAACGGGGGCTCTGGACGGGTGCGAGGGGCTGGTAACCCCTCCACCTTCAATTAACCACCACTAAACTACGATTTAAACATAAACCTGTAATTAATAAGCTTGTGCCGGAGGCCCCGGGGGGTCAGGCTTTTATGACGTCTCCTGGCCAAACCCCATTTGGCGGAGCCAGGAGATTGAATTTTAACCCTCGGGGCTCCTCCAGTAACAACGAAAAACCATTGCGGATGGCCACGTGGAATGTTCGAACGCTCACTGCGGAGGAGAGGCTGCCACTCCTCTGTCGGGAGCTGGACCGGTACCGCCTGGATCTCTGTGGCATTCAGGAGGTCCGGTGGACCGGTTCTGGCTCCTGCCACCATGAGGGGTGGACAGTCCTCTACTCGGGGCAGGAGACTGCCAAACAACAGGGTGTGGCTCTTCTTCTGAACAAAAGAATGAAGGGGGCGTGGGAGCGTGGCGGTGAGGTGTGGGAAGCTGTAAGCCCCAGGATACTTTGGGCTCGCCTTCCCATCAACCAGAGGCGAGGAGTGGTGGTCGTGGTTACTTACGCCCCCACCGAAGACGAACATCCGTGGAGGGATGCAGGCAAAGCCGATGAGTCAGACGCTTTCTATGACCTACTGTCACAGGTGCTGGCTAAAGTGGCCACTCGGGACAGAGTCATCTTGTTGGGTGACTTCAATGCCCGAGTTGGTCATGATGCTGGCACCTGGTCTGGAGTGATTGGAAGGCATGGGCCAGATCAGCTCAATAACAACGGTAGGAGGCTGCTAGATTTCTGTGCAGCCCATGGGCTTGTAATTACCAACACGCTCTTCCGGCATCGGCGCATCCACACAACATCATGGATGCATGCCGGGTCCAAGCAAGAACATCTGCTGGACTACGTAGTGACGGACCAGCGGATGCGAGCCCATGTCCTTGACACCAGGACCTACCGTGGAGCTGATCTGCCCTCTGACCATCGACTAGTCATCTGTAAGATGCGCCTGCCATTCTTCCACTCCGGTGGTGGGTGTACACCCAGGATCCCATTCCAACCAAAAGTGGCCTGGTCTAAGTTAGCTGATGAAAGTTGCAAGCGAGAATTTCATCATCGCTTGCAGCTGGGGTTGGCATCGTCCCCCACTCCACCTGATGTCGAGGGTAAATGGGCGAGGTTTAAGACTGTGACTCATGCAGCTGCAATGGCTGCTTTGGGTACGCGGTCCAGACCTCCCCGGGAACCCTGGCTGACGGAGGAGGTGTTCAGGTTAATTGAGAAAAAGCGACAGGCCCACTCTCATCGCCTACAGCATCCCACGTCAGAGAATGAGGAGGTTTACCGCAGCCTTCGCTCGGAGGTTCGGAGAGCCGTAAGGCGCTGTAAGGATGGGTGGTGGTCGCGGGTTGCTGAGGAGATGGAGTCTGCCTCAGTGGCCCGCGATCACAAATCACTATTTAACTCCATCAAAAAAGTAACCTGCAGCGCCACACCTATTACCATCATTAGAGGAAAAAACGGTGATCCAATCTCCGACCCCCAGGAACAGGTTTGCAGATTTGCTGAGCATTTCTGTGAGGTCCTGGGGGAGGGAAAATCTCTCAGCCAGGAAAACATCATGGCACAAAGTGGGGATAACCCTGCTGAGGCTGCGGTGCCTCAAATATTGGAAGAGGTCACCCCCTGTGAGTGGCTGGCTGAGGTACCGGCTGTTGAGGAAGTACTGAGGGCGATCCGGAGTCTGAGACCAGGGAAGGCACCGGGCAGAGATGATCTCCCAGGCGAAATGCTGAGGGAGGGTGGCGTTTGTGCACAGACTGCCCTATATGACATCATAACAACAGTCTGGACCACTGGACGGGTTCCGCAGGACTGGAAGGATGCCCTGGTGGTCCCCCTCTTTAAGAAGGGGGACCGCACAGACTGTAACAACTACAGGGGCATCTCACTCCTCAGTGTGCCGGGTAAGGTCCTGGCAAGGATTATTCAACATCGCCTTGCTAGGCATGCTGAGGAGAGGCTTGCGGAGCCCCAATGTGGTTTCAGGAAAGGGCGGTCCTGCACAGATGCCATATTTTCTGTCCGTCTGCTACAGCAGAGGTGTAGGGAATTCCAAAAAGACCTACATCTCTGCTTTATTGACCTGGTCAAGGCCTATGATACCATCAGTAGGACTGGGCTCTGGGTTGTTCTTCGTGCTTTCGGAGTCCCTGACCCTCTGCTCACGATCATTAAGGACCTTCATGATGGTGAGCGGGCCCGGGTAAAACTACGTGGCCGGGAGTCGGAGCCTTTCCCTGTACACCTTGGGGTGCGACAGGGATGTCCTCTGGCTCCCACATTATTTAACATCTATTTCGACTGCGTAGTTCGTGAAGCCTTCAATAGCTGTACCGGGGGAATTACCATTTGGTACAGATATAATGGGAGGCTGATCGACGCCCGGGTGCGATCAAGGGATGGCTCCCTATTGGTCAACCACGTTATGTATGCCGATGATTTGGTAATAGCTGCTCATTCAGAAGAGGAGTTGGAGACGCTGCTGCTGAGGCTGGAGTGTGCCACTAAGAGGTGGGGCCTTACCATCAGCCCCACCAAAACTAAGCACCTGCCTGGGTATTTTGTACCATCGGGCACTCCGCCCCCACAACTCCCAATCGGTGATGGGGCAGTTGTGGAGAGAGTAGAGAGTTTCCCATACCTGGGCAGTGTGCTCATGACCAGCTCCAGTTTATCAGCAGAGGTCTCACTCCGAATCAGTCGAGCGGCAATATCTTTTCATCGGTTGCGTAACGCTGTGTGGAAGCTACCTGGTCTGTCGCTCCGCACGAAGCTTCAGGTCTTCTCGGCCACGGTCATTCCCTCCCTTCTCTACGCTTGCGAAACGTGGACCCCCCTAGTGGAGCATCTTCGCCGGTTGGAAACATTTAGGCTGGCCTGCCTACGATCCATCCTGGGTTTGACCAGGCTGGATTGTGTGAGGAGCTCACAAGTCCTTGAAAGATCTGGGCAAAGTCCCATCAGTGAGCTCCTCCGGCAGGCAAGGCTGCGTTGGCTGGGTCATGTAGCCCGCATGCCCAGCCACCGCATGCCTAAACAGCTTTTGTTCGGCCGGATCGAGGGGGCTAAACGGGCGCGGCACGGGCTAGAGAAGAGATGGAGTGATGTGGTACAGGAGGACGTGGAGCTGAGTGGACTTGCCGATGACTGGTACCAGCGGTGTCAAGATCGGCCTCAGTGGAGGAGGCTCGTGAAGGACGCTACTGGGCAGTTGGAGGCAGTCGCCCTCCAACAACAACGGAGGGCGGAGGAGCGACGCTCACAACAACGAGCGGAGCGCCGGGTGGCTAAAGCACAGCAAGTTGGCACAGTAGGGGGCACAGGTGGTGCATCAGCCAGTCATCTCGGTCATCTCGGTCAGTCGACCCGTGGCACCTGCTGGGTCTGCCCCGTGACCTCCTGCCAGCGGGCGTTCGACACTTCACGTGGCCTCAGGGTGCACATGGCCTGGCACAAGCGTCGTGGTGACGTCACCGCCACTTAGTGGCGAATGGCGGTTGTTGTTGTGTGTAGGTGTGTGTGTGTGTGTAGGTGTGTGTGTGTAGGTGTGTGTGTGTGTGTAGGTGTGTGTGTGTGTAGGTGTGTAGGTGTGTGTGTGTGTAGGTGTGTGTGTGTAGGTGTGTGTGTGTAGGTGTGTGTAGGTGTGTGTGTGTAGGTGTGTGTGTGTAGGTGTGTGTGTCTGTGTGTGTGTGTGTAGGTGTGTGTGTGTGTGTGTGTGTGTAGGTGTGTGTGTAGGTGTAGGTGTGTGTGTGTGTGTGTGTGTGTAGGTGTGTGTACAGGTGTGTGTGTAGTGTGTGTGTAGGTGTGTGTGTAGGTGTGTGTGTAGGTGTGTGTAGGTGTGTGTGTGTGTGTGGACAGGTGTAGGTGTATCTGTAGTGTGTACAGGTGTAGCTGTAGTGTGTGTACAGGTGTGTGTAGGTGTGTGTGTGTGTAGGTGTGTGTGTAGGTGTGTGTGTGTAGGTGTGTGTGTGTAGGTGTGTGTGTGTCTGTGTGTGTAGGTGTGTGTGTAGGTGTGTGTGTAGGTGTAGGTGTGTGTGTGTGTGTGTGTGTAGGTGTGTGTACAGGTGTGTGTGTGTGTGTGTAGTGTGTGTGTAGGTGTGTGTGTAGGTGTGTGTGTGTACAGGTGTAGTGTGTGTGTAGGTGTGTGTGTGTGTGTAGGTGTGTGTGTGTGTACAGGTGTGTGTGTAGCTGTAGTGTGTACAGGTGTAGGTGTAGCTGTAGTGTGTACAGGTGTAGCTGTAGTGTGTGTACAGGTGTGTGTGTGTGTCTGTGTGGTGTGTGTGTAGGTGTGTGTGTAGGTGTGTGTGTAGGTGTGTGTGTAGGTGTGTGTGTAGGTGTGTGTGTCTAGGTGTGTGTGTGTGTGTGTGTGTAGGTGTGTGTACAGGTGTGTGTGTAGTGTGTGTGTAGGTGTGTGTGTAGGTGTGTGTGTAGGTGTGTGTGTAGGTGTATGTAGGTGTGTGTAGGTGTGTGTGTGTAGGTGTGTGTAGGTGTGTGTGTGTGTGTGTGGACAGGTGTAGGTGTAGCTGTAGTGTGTACAGGTGTAGCTGTAGTGTGTGTACAGGTGTGTGTGTAGGTGTGTGTAGGTGTGTGTGTAGGTGTGTGTGTAGGTGTGTGTGTGTAGGTGTGTGTGTGTAGGTGTGTGTGTGTGTGTAGGTGTGTGTGTGTGTGTGTAGGTGTGTGTGTAGATGTAGGTGTGTGTGTGTGTGTGTGTAGGTGTGTGTACAGGTGTGTGTGTAGTGTGTGTGTAGGTGTGTGTGTGTAGGTGTGTGTGTGTGTAGGTGTGTGTGTGTGTGTGTGTAGGTGTGTGTGTGTGTCTGTGTGTGTGTGTACAGGTGTAGGTGTGTGTGTGTGTGTAGTGTGTGTCTGTGTGTGTGTACAGGTGTGTGTGTACAGGTGTAGGTGTATGTGTAGGTGTGTGTGTAGGTGTGTGTGTGTGTCTGTGTGGTGTGTGTGTAGGTGTGTGTGTGTCTGTGTGGTGTGTGTGTAGGTGTGTGTGTGTAGGTGTAGGTGTGTGTGTAGGTGTAGGTGTGTGTGTAGGTGTGTGTAGGTGTGTGTGTAGGTGTGTGTGTGTAGGTGTGTGTGTAGGTGTGTGTGTGTAGGTGTGTGTGTGGGTGTGTGTGTAGTGTGTGTGTACAGGTGTAGTGTGTGTGTAGGTGTGTGTAGGTGTGTGTGTGTGTGTAGGTGTGTGTGTAGGTGTGTGTGTAGGTGTGTGTGTAGGTGTGTGTGTGTACAGGTGTAGTGTGTGTGTAGGTGTGTGTGTGTGTGTGTGTAGGTGTGTGTGTGTGTAGGTGTAGGTGTGTGTAGGTCTGTAGGTGTGTGTGTAGGTGTGTGTGTGTAGGTGTGTGTCTGTGTGTGTGTGTGTGTACAGGTGTAGTGTGTATGTAGGTGTGTGTGTAGGTGTGTGTGTGTAGGTGTGTGTCTGTGTGTGTGTAGGTGTGTGTAGGTGTAGGTGTGTGTGTAGGTGTAGGTGTGTGTGTAGGTATGTGTTTAGGTGTGTGTGTGTAGGTGTGTGTGTGTGTGTAGGTGTGTGTGTGTAGGTGTGTGTGTAGGTGTGTGTGTGTAGGTGTGTGTGTAGGTGTGTGTAGGTGTGTGTGTAGGTGTGTGTAGGTGTGTGTGTAGTGTGTGTCTGTATGTGTAGGTGTGTGTGTACAGGTGTGTGTGTGTACAGGTGTGTGTGTATCACCTGGCACAGGAAGCTGTGTTCAACAAGCTCATCACGTGCTCAGGCGAGGTCACCTGCTTCAGGTGCAGCCCAACCAGCTTACACACACACACACAGTGTAGTGTGTGTGTGTGTAGGTGTGTGTGTGTAGGTGTGTGTGTGTGTAGGTGTAGGTGTGTAGGTGTGTGTGTGTGTAGGTGTGTGTGTGTAGGTGTGTCTGTGTGTGTGTACAGGTGTGTGTGTGTGTAGGTGTGTGTGTGTCTGTGTGTGTACAGGTGTGTGTGTAGGTGTGTGTGTAGGTGTGTGTAGGTGTGTGTGTAGGTGTGTGTGTGTAGGTGTGTGTGTGTGTGTAGGTGTGTGTGTGTGTGTAGGTGTGTGTGTGTAGGTGTGTGTGTGTGTGTGTAGGTGTGTGTGTGTAGGTGTGTGTGTGTAGGTGTGTGTGTGTGTACAGGTGTAGTGTGTGTGTAGGTGTGTGTGTAGGTGTGTGTGTAGGTGTGTGTGTACAGGTGTGTGTGTGTGTACAGGTGTGTGTGTAGGTGTGTGTGTGTGTGTGTGTACAGGTGTGTGTGTGTAGGTGTGTGTGTAGGTGTGTGTGTAGGTGTAGGTGTGTGTGTAGGTGTGTGTTAGTGTGTGTAGGTGTGTGTGTGTGTGTAGGTGTGTGTGTGTAGGTGTGTGTGTGTGTGTAGGTGTGTGTGTAGGTGTGTGTGTGTGTAGGTGTGTAGGTGTGTGTGTGTGTAGGTGTGTGTGTGTAGGTGTGTGTGTGTAGGTGTGTGTAGGTGTGTGTGTGTAGGTGTGTGTGTGTAGGTGTGTGTGTGTGTAGGTGTGTGTGTGTAGTGTGTGTGTGTGTGTAGGTGTGTGTGTAGGTGTGTGTGTGTGTACAGGTGTAGTGTGTGTGTAGGTGTGTGTGTAGGTGTGTGTGTAGGTGTGTGTGTACAGGTGTGTGTGTGTACAGGTGTGTGTGTAGGTGTGTGTGTGTGTGTGTGTGTACAGGTGTGTGTGTGTAGGTGTGTGTGTAGGTGTAGGTGTGTGTGTAGGTGTGTGTTAGTGTGTGTAGGTGTGTGTGTGTGTGTGTAGGTGTGTGTGTGTAGGTGTGTGTGTGTGTGTAGGTGTGTGTGTGTAGGTGTGTGTGTGTGTGTGTGTAGGTGTGTGTGTGTGTAGGTGTGTAGGTGTGTGTGTAGGTGTGTGTGTGTAGGTGTGTGTGTGTAGGTGTGTGTAGGTGTGTGTGTGTAGGTGTGTGTGTGTAGGTGTGTGTGTGTGTGTAGGTGTGTGTGTGTAGTGTGTGTGTGTGTGTAGGTGTGTGTGTAGGTGTGTGTGTGTGTACAGGTGTAGTGTGTGTGTAGGTGTGTGTGTGTGTAGGTGTGTGTGTGTAGGTGTGTGTGTAGTGTGTGTGTGTGTAGGTGTGTGTGTGTGTAGGTGTGTGTGTGTAGGTGTGTGTGTGTAGGTGTAGGTGTGTGTGAAGGTGTGTGTTTGTGTGTGTAGGTGTGTGTGTAGGTGTGTCTGTGTGTGTGTACAGGTGTGTGTGTGTGTGTGTAGGTGTGTGTGTGTCTGTGTGTGTAAAGGTGTAGTGTGTGTACAGGTGTGTGTGTAGGTGTGTGTGTGTAGGTGTGTGTGTGTGTAGGTGTAGGTGTGTAGGTGTGTGTGTGTGTAGGTGTGTGTGTGTAGGTGTGTCTGTGTGTGTGTACAGGTGTGTGTGTGTGTAGGTGTGTGTGTGTCTGTGTGTGTACAGGTGTGTGTGTAGGTGTGTGTGTAGGTGTGTGTAGGTGTGTGTGTAGGTGTGTGTGTGTAGGTGTGTGTGTGTGTGTAGGTGTGTGTGTGTAGGTGTGTGTGTGTGTGTGTAGGTGTGTGTGTGTAGGTGTGTGTGTGTAGGTGTAGGTGTGTGTGAAGGTGTGTGTTTGTGTGTGTAGGTGTGTGTGTAGGTGTGTCTGTGTGTGTGTACAGGTGTGTGTGTGTGTGTAGGTGTGTGTGTGTCTGTGTGTGTAAAGGTGTAGTGTGTGTACAGGTGTGTGTGTAGGTGTGTGTGTGTAGGTGTGTGTGTGTGTAGGTGTAGGTGTGTAGGTGTGTGTGTGTGTAGGTGTGTGTGTGTAGGTGTGTCTGTGTGTGTGTACAGGTGTGTGTGTGTGTAGGTGTGTGTGTGTCTGTGTGTGTACAGGTGTGTGTGTAGGTGTGTGTGTAGGTGTGTGTAGGTGTGTGTGTAGGTGTGTGTGTGTAGGTGTGTGTGTGTGTGTGTAGGTGTGTGTGTGTAGGTGTGTGTGTGTAGGTGTGTGTGTGTGTGTGTAGGTGTGTGTGTGTAGGTGTGTGTGTGTAGGTGTGTGTGTGTGTACAGGTGTAGTGTGTGTGTAGGTGTGTGTGTAGGTGTGTGTGTAGGTGTGTGTGTACAGGTGTGTGTGTGTACAGGTGTGTGTGTAGGTGTGTGTGTGTGTGTGTGTACAGGTGTGTGTGTGTAGGTGTGTGTGTAGGTGTGTGTGTAGGTGTAGGTGTGTGTGTAGGTGTGTGTTAGTGTGTGTAGGTGTGTGTGTGTGTAGGTGTGTGTGTGTAGGTGTGTGTGTGTAGGTGTGTGTGTGTGTGTAGGTGTGTGTGTGTGTAGGTGTGTAGGTGTGTGTGTGTGTAGGTGTGTGTGTGTAGGTGTGTGTGTGTAGGTGTGTGTAGGTGTGTGTGTGTAGGTGTGTGTGTGTAGGTGTGTGTGTGTGTAGGTGTGTGTGTGTAGTGTGTGTGTGTGTGTAGGTGTGTGTGTAGGTGTGTGTGTGTGTACAGGTGTAGTGTGTGTGTAGGTGTGTGTGTAGGTGTGTGTGTAGGTGTGTGTGTACAGGTGTGTGTGTGTACAGGTGTGTGTGTAGGTGTGTGTGTGTGTGTGTGTGTGTACAGGTGTGTGTGTGTACAGGTGTGTGTGTAGGTGTGTGTGTGTGTGTGTGTGTGTACAGGTGTGTGTGTGTAGGTGTGTGTGTAGGTGTAGGTGTGTGTGTAGGTGTGTGTTAGTGTGTGTAGGTGTGTGTGTGTGTGTGTGTGTAGGTGTGTGTGTGTGTGTAGGTGTGTGTGTGTGTGTAGGTGTGTGTGTGTAGGTGTGTGTGTGTGTGTGTGTAGGTGTGTGTGTGTGTAGGTGTGTAGGTGTGTGTGTAGGTGTGTGTGTGTAGGTGTGTGTGTGTAGGTGTGTGTAGGTGTGTGTGTGTAGGTGTGTGTAGGTGTGTGTGTGTAGGTGTGTGTGTGTAGGTGTGTGTGTGTGTGTAGGTGTGTGTGTGTAGTGTGTGTGTGTGTGTAGGTGTGTGTGTGTAGTGTGTGTGTGTGTGTAGGTGTGTGTGTAGGTGTGTGTGTGTGTACAGGTGTAGGTGTGTGTGTGTGTAGGTGTAGGTGTGTGTGTGTGTAGGTGTAGGTGTGTGTGTGTGTAGGTGTGTGTGTGTAGGTGTAGGTGTGTGTGTAGGTGTGTGTGTGTAGGTGTGTGTGTAGGTGTGTGTGTGTAGGTGTGTGTGTGGGTGTGTGTGTAGTGTGTGTGTACAGGTGTAGTGTGTGTGTAGGTGTGTGTAGGTGTGTGTGTGTGTGTAGGTGTGTGTGTAGGTGTGTGTGTAGGTGTGTGTGTAGGTGTGTGTGTGTACAGGTGTAGTGTGTGTGTAGGTGTGTGTGTGTGTGTGTGTAGGTGTGTGTGTGTAGGTGTAGGTGTGTAGGTGTAGGTGTGTGTAGGTCTGTAGGTGTGTGTGTAGGTGTGTGTGTGTAGGTGTGTGTCTGTGTGTGTGTGTGTGTACAGGTGTAGTGTGTATGTAGGTGTGTGTGTAGGTGTGTGTGTGTAGGTGTGTGTCTGTGTGTGTGTAGGTGTGTGTAGGTGTAGGTGTGTGTGTAGGTGTAGGTGTGTGTGTAGGTATGTGTTTAGGTGTGTGTGTAGGTGTGTGTGTGTGTGTAGGTGTGTGTGTGTAGGTGTGTGTGTAGGTGTGTGTGTGTAGGTGTGTGTGTAGGTGTGTGTAGGTGTGTGTGTAGGTGTGTGTAGGTGTGTGTGTAGTGTGTGTCTGTATGTGTAGGTGTGTGTGTACAGGTGTGTGTGTGTACAGGTGTGTGTGTATCACCTGGCACAGGAAGCTGTGTTCAACAAGCTCATCACGTGCTCAGGTGAGGTCACCTGCATCAGGTGCAGCCCAACCAGCTTACACACACACACACAGTGTAGTGTGTGTAGTGTGTGTGTGTGTAGGTGTGTGTGTGTAGGTGTGTGTGTGTAGGTGTGTGTGTGTAGGTGTAGGTGTGTGTGAAGGTGTGTGTTTGTGTGTGTAGGTGTGTGTGTAGGTGTGTCTGTGTGTGTGTACAGGTGTGTGTGTGTGTGTAGGTGTGTGTGTGTCTGTGTGTGTAAAGGTGTAGTGTGTGTACAGGTGTGTGTGTAGGTGTGTGTGTGTGTAGGTGTGTGTGTGTGTAGGTGTAGGTGTGTAGGTGTGTGTGTGTGTAGGTGTGTGTGTGTAGGTGTGTCTGTGTGTGTGTACAGGTGTGTGTGTGTGTAGGTGTGTGTGTGTCTGTGTGTGTACAGGTGTGTGTGTAGGTGTGTGTGTAGGTGTGTGTAGGTGTGTGTGTAGGTGTGTGTGTGTAGGTGTGTGTGTGTGTGTGTAGGTGTGTGTGTGTAGGTGTGTGTGTGTAGGTGTGTGTGTGTGTGTGTAGGTGTGTGTGTGTAGGTGTGTGTGTGTAGGTGTGTGTGTGTGTACAGGTGTAGTGTGTGTGTAGGTGTGTGTGTAGGTGTGTGTGTAGGTGTGTGTGTACAGGTGTGTGTGTGTACAGGTGTGTGTGTAGGTGTGTGTGTGTGTGTGTGTACAGGTGTGTGTGTGTAGGTGTGTGTGTAGGTGTGTGTGTAGGTGTAGGTGTGTGTGTAGGTGTGTGTTAGTGTGTGTAGGTGTGTGTGTGTGTGTGTGTAGGTGTGTGTGTGTAGGTGTGTGTGTGTAGGTGTGTGTGTGTGTGTAGGTGTGTGTGTGTGTAGGTGTGTAGGTGTGTGTGTGTGTAGGTGTGTGTGTGTAGGTGTGTGTGTGTAGGTGTGTGTAGGTGTGTGTGTGTAGGTGTGTGTGTGTAGGTGTGTGTGTGTGTAGGTGTGTGTGTGTAGTGTGTGTGTGTGTGTAGGTGTGTGTGTAGGTGTGTGTGTGTGTACAGGTGTAGTGTGTGTGTAGGTGTGTGTGTAGGTGTGTGTGTAGGTGTGTGTGTACAGGTGTGTGTGTGTACAGGTGTGTGTGTAGGTGTGTGTGTGTGTGTGTGTGTGTACAGGTGTGTGTGTGTAGGTGTGTGTGTAGGTGTAGGTGTGTGTGTAGGTGTGTGTTAGTGTGTGTAGGTGTGTGTGTGTGTGTGTGTGTAGGTGTGTGTGTGTAGGTGTGTGTGTGTGTGTGTGTAGGTGTGTGTGTGTAGGTGTGTGTGTGTGTGTAGGTGTGTGTGTGTGTAGGTGTGTAGGTGTGTGTGTAGGTGTGTGTGTGTAGGTGTGTGTGTGTAGGTGTGTGTAGGTGTGTGTGTGTAGGTGTGTGTGTGTAGGTGTGTGTGTGTGTGTAGGTGTGTTTGTGTAGTGTGTGTGTGTGTGTAGGTGTGTGTGTAGGTGTGTGTGTGTGTACAGGTGTAGTGTGTGTGTAGGTGTGTGTGTGTGTAGGTGTGTGTGTGTAGGTGTGTGTGTGTAGGTGTAGGTGTGTGTGTGTGTAGGTGTGTGTGTGTAGGTGTAGGTGTGTGTGTAGGTGTGTGTAGGTGTGTGTGTAGGTGTGTGTGTGTAGGTGTGTGTGTAGGTGTGTGTGTGTAGGTGTGTGTGTGGGTGTGTGTGTAGTGTGTGTGTACAGGTGTAGTGTGTGTGTAGGTGTGTGTAGGTGTGTGTGTGTGTGTAGGTGTGTGTGTAGGTGTGTGTGTAGGTGTGTGTGTAGGTGTGTGTGTGTACAGGTGTAGTGTGTGTGTAGGTGTGTGTGTGTGTGTGTGTAGGTGTGTGTGTGTAGGTGTAGGTGTGTGTAGGTCTGTAGTTGTGTGTGTAGGTGTGTGTGTGTAGGTGTGTGTCTGTGTGTGTGTGTACAGGTGTAGTGTGTATGTAGGTGTGTGTGTAGGTGTGTGTGTGTAGGTGTGTGTCTGTGTGTGTGTAGGTGTGTGTAGGTGTAGGTGTGTGTGTAGGTGTAGGTGTGTGTGTAGGTATGTGTTTAGGTGTGTGTGTAGGTGTGTGTGTGTGTGTAGGTGTGTGTGTGTAGGTGTGTGTGTAGGTGTGTGTGTGTAGGTGTGTGTGTAGGTGTGTGTAGGTGTGTGTACAGGTGTGTGTAGGTGTGTGTGTAGTGTGTGTCTGTATGTGTAGGTGTGTGTGTGTAGGTGTGTGTGTAGGTGTGTGTAGGTGTGTGTACAGGTGTGTGTAGGTGTGTGTGTAGTGTGTGTCTGTATGTGTAGGTGTGTGTGTACAGGTGTGTGTGTAGGTGTGTGTGTGTGTGTACAGGTGTGTGTGTATCACCTGGCACAGGAAGCTGTGTTCAACAAGCTCATCACGTGCTCAGGTGAGGTCACCTGCTTCAGGTGCAGCCCAACCAGCTTACACACACACACACAGTGTAGTGTGTGTAGTGTGTGTAGGTGTGTGTGTAGGTGTGTGTGTAGATGTGTGTGTGTGTAGGTGTGTGTGTGTAGGTGTGTGTGTGTAGGTGTGTGTGTGTAGGTGTAGGTGTGTGTGAAGGTGTGTGTTTGTGTGTGTAGGTGTGTGTGTAGGTGTGTGTGTGTCTGTGTGTGTAAAGGTGTAGTGTGTGTACAGGTGTGTGTGTAGGTGTGTGTGTGTAGGTGTGTGTGTGTAGGTGTAGGTGTGTAGGTGTGTGTGTGTGTAGGTGTGTGTGTGTAGGTGTGTCTGTGTGTGTGTACAGGTGTGTGTGTGTGTAGGTGTGTGTGTGTCTGTGTGTGTACAGGTGTGTGTGTAGGTGTGTGTGTAGGTGTGTGTAGGTGTGTGTGTAGGTGTGTGTGTGTAGGTGTGTGTGTGTGTGTGTAGGTGTGTGTGTGTAGGTGTGTGTGTGTGTAGGTGTGTGTAGGTGTGTGTGTGTAGGTGTGTGTGTGTGTAGGTGTGTGTGTAGGTGTGTGTGTGTAGGTGTGTGTGTGTACAGGTGTGTGTGTAGGTGTGTGTGTGTAGGTGTGTGTGTGTAGGTGTAGGTGTGTAGGTGTGTGTGTGTGTAGGTGTGTGTGTGTAGGTGTGTCTGTGTGTGTGTACAGGTGTGTGTGTGTGTAGGTGTGTGTGTGTCTGTGTGTGTACAGGTGTGTGTGTAGGTGTGTGTGTAGGTGTGTGTAGGTGTGTGTGTAGGTGTGTGTGTAGGTGTGTGTGTGTGTGTGTAGGTGTGTGTGTGTAGGTGTGTGTGTGTAGGTGTGTGTAGGTGTGTGTGTGTAGGTGTGTGTGTGTGTAGGTGTGTGTGTAGGTGTGTGTGTGTAGGTGTGTGTGTGTGTAGGTGTGTGTGTAGGTGTGTGTGTAGGTGTGTGTGTGTAGGTGTGTGTGTAGGTGTGTGTGTAGGTGTGTGTGTAGGTGTAGGTGTGTGTAGGTGTGTGTGTGTCTGTGTGGTGTGTGTACAGGTGTGTAGGTGTAGGTGTGTGTGTGTGTAGGTGTGTGTGTGTGTCTGTGTGTGTAGGTGTGTGTGTGTGTGTAGGTGTGTGTGTGTGTAGGTGTGTGTGCGTGTACAGGTGTGTGTGTAGGTGTGTGTGTGTGTAGGTGTGTGTGTGTAGGTGTGTGTGTGTAGGTGTGTGTGTGTAGGTGTGTGTGTGTAGGTGTGTGTGTGTAGGTGTAGGTGTGTGTGAAGGTGTGTGTTTGTGTGTGTAGGTGTGTGTGTAGGTGTGTCTGTGTGTGTGTACAGGTGTGTGTGTGTGTGTAGGTGTGTGTGTGTCTGTGTGTGTAAAGGTGTAGTGTGTGTACAGGTGTGTGTGTAGGTGTGTGTGTGTAGGTGTGTGTGTGTGTAGGTGTAGGTGTGTAGGTGTGTGTGTGTGTAGGTGTGTGTGTGTAGGTGTGTCTGTGTGTGTGTACAGGTGTGTGTGTGTGTAGGTGTGTGTGTGTCTGTGTGTGTACAGGTGTGTGTGTAGGTGTGTGTGTAGGTGTGTGTAGGTGTGTGTGTAGGTGTGTGTGTGTAGGTGTGTGTGTGTGTAGGTGTGTGTGTGTAGGTGTGTGTGTGTGTGTGTAGGTGTGTGTGTGTAGGTGTGTGTGTGTAGGTGTGTGTGTGTGTACAGGTGTAGTGTGTGTGTAGGTGTGTGTGTAGGTGTGTGTGTAGGTGTGTGTGTACAGGTGTGTGTGTGTACAGGTGTGTGTGTAGGTGTGTGTGTGTGTGTGTGTACAGGTGTGTGTGTGTAGGTGTGTGTGTAGGTGTGTGTGTAGGTGTAGGTGTGTGTGTAGGTGTGTGTTAGTGTGTGTAGGTGTGTGTGTGTGTGTGTAGGTGTGTGTGTGTAGGTGTGTGTGTGTGTGTAGGTGTGTGCGTGTTCTGGAGGACGGGAAGCAGCAGGTGCAGTTGGTTGGGCTGCACCTGATGCAGGTGACCTCACCTGAGCACGTGATGAGCTTGTTGAACACAGCTTCCTGTGCCAGGTGATACACACACACCTGTACACACACACACACACCTACACACACACACACCTACACACACACCTACACACACACACACCTACACACACACCTACACCTACACACACACACCTACACACACACACCTACACACACACACACACACTACACACACTACACACACAGTGTAGTGTGTGTAGTGTGTGTGTGTGTGTGTAGGTGTGTGTGTAGGTGTGTGTGTAGGTGTGTGTGTAGGTGTGTGTGTGTAGGTGTGTGTGTAGGTGAGTGTGTGTAGGTGTGTGTGTGTAGGTGTGTGTGTGTAGGTGTGTGTGTGTCTGTGTGTGTGTACAGGTGTGTACAGGTGTAGGTGTGTGTGTGTAGGTGTGTGTGTGTAGGTGTGTGTGTAGGTGTGTGTGTGTGTAGGTGTGTGTGTGTGTGTACAGGTGTGTGTGTATCACCTGGCACAGGAAGCTGTGTTCAACAAGCTCATCACGTGCTCAGGCGAGGTCACCTGCATCAGGTGCAGCCCAACCAACTGCACCTGCTGCTTCCCGTCCTCCAGAACACGCAACTTGGCCTTGCCGTGCAGCAAGTCGAAAACCTGGTGGGTGAGTGGGTGGGTGAGTGGGTGGTGAGTGGTGGGTGAGTGGGTGGGTGGGTGAGTGGGTGGGTGAGTGGGTGGGTGAGTGGGTGGGTGGGTGAGTGGGTGGGTGGGTGGGTGAGTGGGTGGGTGAGTGGGTGGGTGAGTGAGTGGGTGGGTGAGTGAGTGAGTGGGTGGGTGAGTGGGTGGGTGAGTGAGTGAGTGGTGTGAGTGAGTGAGTGAGTGGGTGGGTGGGTGGGTGAGTGAGTGAGTGGGGTGGGTGGGTGGGTGAGTGGGTGGGTGGGTGAGTGGGTGGGTGAGTGAGTGGGTGGGTGAGTGGGTGAGTGGGTGGGTGGTGGGTGGGTGAGTGGGTGGGTGGGTGAGTGGGTGGGTGAGTGGGTGGTGAGTGGGTGGGTGAGTGGGTGGGTGAGTGGGTGGGTGGGTGAGTGGGTGAGTGAGTGGGTGGGTGAGTGGGTGGGTGAGTGGGTGGGTGAGTGAGTGAGTGGGTGGGTGAGTGGGTGGGTGGGTGGGTGGGTGGGTGAGTGAGTGAGTGGGTGAGTGAGTGAGTGAGGTGAGTGGGTGGGTGGGTGGGTGGGTGAGTGAGTGGGTGGGTGGGTGGGTGGGTGAGTGGGTGGGTGGGTGAGTGGGTGGGTGGGTGAGTGAGTGGGTGGGTGGGTGAGTGGGTGGGTGGGTGGGTGGGTGAGTGGGTGAGTGAGTGAGTGAGTGGGTGGGTGAGTGGGTGAGTGAGTGGGTGGGTGAGTGGGTGGGTGAGTGGGTGGGTGAGTGGGTGGGTGAGTGGGTGAGTGGGTGAGTGGGTGGGTGAGTGAGTGAGTGAGTGGGTGGGTGGGGTGGGTGGGTGAGTGTGGGTGGGTGGGTGAGTGGGTGGGTGAGTGGGTGGGTGAGTGGGTGAGTGAGTGGGTGAGTGGGTGGGTGAGTGGGTGGGTGAGTGAGTGGGTGGGTGAGTGGGTGGGTGGAGTGGGTGGGTGAGTGGGTGAGTGGGTGGGTGAGTGGGTGGGTGGGTGAGTGGGTGGGTGAGTGGGTGGGTGGGTGAGTGGGTGGGTGAGTGGGTGGGTGAGTGGGTGGGTGAGTGGGTGGGTGGTGGGTGAGTGGGTGGGTGGTGGGTGGGTGAGTGGGTGGGTGGGTGGGTGAGTGGGTGGGTGAGTGAGTGGGTGGGTGAGTGGGTGGGTGGTGGTGGGTGGGTGGGTGGGTGAGTGAGTGAGTGGGTGGGTGGGTGGGTGAGTGAGTGAGTGGGTGGGTGAGTGGGTGGGTGGGTGGGTGAGTGGGTGGGTGAGTGGGTGGGTGAGTGGGTGGGTGAGTGGGTGGGTGGGTGGTGAGTGGGTGGGTGGGTGGGTGGGTGAGTGGGTGGGTGGGTGGGTGAGTGGGTGGTGAGTGAGTGGGTGGGTGGGTGGGTGAGTGGGTGGTGGTGGTGGGTGGGTGGTGGGTGGGGGTGAGTGGGTGGGTGAGTGGGTGGGTGGGTGGGTGGTGGTGGGTGGGTGTGGTGAGTGAGTGGGTGGGTGGGTGGGTGAGTGGGGTGGGGTGAGTGGGTGGGTGAGTGGTGAGTGGGTGGGTGAGTGGGTGGGTGAGTGGTGAGTGGTGGGTGGGTGAGTGGGTGGGTGAGTGGAGTGGGTGGGTGGTGAGTGGGTGGGTGGGTGAGTGGGTGAGTGGGTGGGTGAGTGGTGGGGTGGGGTGGGTGTGGGTGGGTGAGTGGGTGGGTGGGTGTGGTGGGTGTGTGGGTGGGTGAGTGGGTGGGTGGGTGGGTGGTGGTGTGGTGGGTGAGTGGGTGGGTGGGTGAGTGGGTGAGTGAGTGGGTGTGGTGGTGGGTGGTGGGGTGGGTGAGTGGGTGGGTGAGTGGGTGGGTGAGTGGGTGAGTGGGTGGGTGAGTGGGTGGGTGGTGGGTGGGTGGGGTGGGTGGTGAGTGGTGGTGGGTGGTGGGTGGGAGTGGTGGGTGAGTGGGTGGGGTGGTGTGGGTGGGTGTGGTGGGTGGGTGGGTGGGTGGGTGGTGTGGTGGGTGGGTGGTGGGTGAGTGGTGGGTGGGTGAGTGGTGTGGTGTGGGTGAGTGGGTGGGTGGTGTGGGTGGGTGGGTGGTGGTGAGTGGGTGAGTGGGTGGGTGGGTGGGTGGGGTGGGTGTGGGTGGGTGAGTGGGTGGGTGTGTGGGTGGGTGGGTGAGTGGGTGTGGGTGTGGTGGGTGAGTGGGTGGGTGAGTGGGTGGGTGAGTGGTGTGGGTGGTGGGTGGGGGTGGGTGGTGGGGGTGGGTGGGTGGGTGGGTGGGTGGTGTGGGTGGGTGAGTGGGTGGGTGGTGGGTGTGTGGGTGGGTGGGTGGGTGGGTGGGTGGTGTGGGTGGGTGGTGGGTGTGGGGTGAGTGGGTGGGTGTGGTGGGTGGGTGGTGGGTGTGTGGTGGGTGGTGGGTGGGTGAGTGGGTGGGTGGTGGGTGGTGTGGGTGGGTGAGTGGGTGGGTGAGTGGGTGGGTGAGTGGGTGGGTGAGTGGGTGGGTGGTGGTGTGGGTGAGTGGTGGGTGGTGGTGGTGGGTGGGTGTGTGTGTGGGTGGGTGGGTGGGGTGGGTGGGGGTGGGTGGTGGGGTGGGGGGTGGGTGGTGTGGGTGGGTGGTGGGTGGGTGAGTGGGGTGGGTGGGTGGTGGGTGGGTGGGTGGGTGGGTGGGGTGGGTGGGTGGGTGGGTGGTGGGTGGGGTGGGGGGTGGTGGGTGGTGGGTGGTGGGTGGGTGGGTGGGTGGGTGGTGGTGGGTGAGTGGGTGGGTGTGTGGGTGGGTGTGGGTGGGTGGGTGGGGGTGGGTGGGTGGTGGGTGGGTGGGTGGGTGGGTGAGTGGGTGGGGTGGGTGGTGGGTGGGTGAGTGGTGGGTGGGTGAGTGGGTGGGTGGGTGGGTGGGTGGGTGAGTGGGTGGGTGGGTGGGTGGGTGGGTGGAGTGAGTGGGGGTGGGTGAGTGGGTGGTGGGTGGGTGGGTGGGGTGGTGGGTGGGGTGGGTGGGTGTGGTGGGGGTGTGGGGGTGGGGGTGAGTGGGTGGGTGGGTGGGTGGTGGGTGGGTGGTGGGTGAGTGGGTGGGTGGGTGGGTGGGTGGTGGTGGGGGGGTGGTGGGTGGGTGGTGGGTGAGTGGGTGGGTGGTGGGGGGTGGGTGGTGGTGAGTGGGTGGGTGGGTGGGTGGGTGGGTGGGTGGGTGGGGGTGGGTGGTGTGGGTGGTGGTGGGTGGTGGGTGGGTGGGGGTGGGGTGGGTGGTGGGTGGGTGGGTGTGTGGGGTGGTGAGTGGGTGGGTGAGTGGGTGGGTGAGTGGGTGGGTGGGTGGTGGGGGTGAGTGGGTGGGTGAGTGGGTGGGGTGAGTGAGTGGGTGGGTGGGTGGGTGGTGTGGGTGGTGGGTGGGTGTGTGGGTGGTGGGTGGGTGGGGTGGGTGTGTGGGTGAGTGGTGTGTGGGTGGTGGGTGGGTGGGTGGGTGGTGGGGTGAGTGGGTGGGTGGGTGGGTGGGTGGTGGGTGAGTGGTGGGTGGGTGGGGTGAGTGGGTGGGTGGGTGGGTGGGTGTGTGGGGGTGGGTGAGTGGGTGGGTGAGGTGGGTGGGTGAGTGGGTGGGTGGGTGGTGGTGGGTGAGTGGGTGGGTGGGTGAGTGGGTGGGGGTGAGTGGGTGTGGTGGGTGAGTGGGGTGGGTGGGTGAGTGGGGTGGGGGTGAGTGGGTGGGTGGGTGGGTGAGTGGGTGGGTGAGTGGGTGGGTGAGTGGGTGGGTGAGTGGGTGGTGGTGGGGTGAGTGGGTGGGTGGGTGAGTGGGTGGGTGAGTGGGTGTGTGGTGGGTGGGGGTGGTGAGTGGGTGGGTGAGTGGGTGGTGAGTGGGTGGGTGGGTGGTGGGTGGTGAGTGGGTGGGTGGGTGAGTGGGTGGTGTGTGGGGGGTGGGTGGGTGGGTGGGGTGTGTGTGAGTGGGTGGGTGGTGGGTGAGTGGGTGGTGGGTGGGTGAGTGGTGGGTGGGTGGGTGAGTGGGTGGTGGTGAGTGGGTGGGTGAGTGGGTGGGTGGGTGGTGGGTGGGTGAGTGGTGTGGGGTGGTGAGTGGGTGTGGTGGGTGGGTGGGTGTGTGGGTGGGTGAGTGGGTGGGTGGGTGGGTGGTGGTGAGTGAGTGGGTGGGTGAGTGGGTGGGTGGTGGTGGGTGTGGTGGGTGGGTGAGTGGGTGGGTGGGTGGGTGGGTGAGTGGTGAGTGGGTGAGTGGGTGGGTGAGTGGGTGAGTGGGTGGGTGGGGTGGTGGGTGGGTGAGTGGGGGTGGGTGAGTGGGTGGTGGGTGTGTGGGTGGGTGGGTGGGTGGTGAGTGGGTGGGGTGAGTGAGTGGGTGGGTGGGTGGGTGAGGTGGGTGGGTGGGTGGTGGGTGAGTGGGGTGGGTGAGTGGTGGGTGGGTGGTGGGGTGGGTGGGTGAGTGGGGTGAGTGGGTGAGGTGAGTGGGTGGGTGGGTGGTGGTGAGTGGTGGGTGGTGGTGTGGTGTGTGGGTGGGTGGGTGGGTGAGTGGGTGGGGGTGGTGAGTGGTGGTGGGTGGGTGGGTGGGTGGGTGTGTGGTGGGTGGGGTGGGTGGGTGGTGGGTGGGTGGGGGTGGTGGGTGGGTGGTGGGTGGGTGAGTGGGTGGGTGGGTGGGTGGGTGGGTGGGTGGGTGAGTGGGTGGGGGTGGGTGTGGTGGTGGGTGGGTGAGTGGGTGAGTGAGTGGGTGGGTGGTGGGTGGGTGGGTGGGTGGGTGGGGGTGGGTGGTGGGTGGGTGGTGGGGTGTGGTGGGTGGGTGGGTGGGTGGGTGTGTGGAGTGGGTGGTGTGGGGGTGGGGTGGGTGAGTGGGTGGGTGTGTGGGTGGGGGGTGGTGGGTGGTGTGGGTGAGTGGGTGGGTGTGGGGTGGGTGGGTGGGGTGGGTGGTGGGTGGGTGTGTGGTGAGTGGTGTGGGGTGGGTGGGTGGGTGAGTGGGGGGTGGGTGTGGGTGGGTGAGTGGGGGGTGGTGGGTGGGGTGGGTGGGTGGTGGGTGGGGTGGTGGGTGGTGGTGGGGGTGAGTGGGTGGTGGGTGAGTGGGTGGGTGGGTGGGTGGGTGGGTGGTGGTGGGGTGGGTGGGTGGGTGAGTGGGTGTGGGTGGTGGGTGGTGAGTGGGTGGGTGGGTGGTGGTGGTGGTGTGGGTGGGTGGGTGGTGAGTGGTGTGGGTGGGTGGGTGAGTGGGTGGGTGGGTGGGTGGGTGGGTGGGGTGTGGGTGGGTGAGTGGGTGGGTGGGTGGGTGGGTGGTGTGGGTGGGTGGGTGGGTGGGTGGGTGGTGTGGGTGGGTGGGGTGGGTGGGTGGGTGAGTGGGTGGGTGGGTGGGTGGGGGTGTGGGTGGGTGGTGGTGGGTGAGTGGTGGGTGGTGGGTGGGTGGGTGGTGGTGGGTGGGTGGGTGGGTGAGTGGGTGGGGGTGAGTGGGTGGGTGGAGTGGGGTGGGTGGGTGGGTGGTGGGTGGTGGTGAGTGGGTGGGTGGGTGGTGGGTGGGTGGGTGGGTGGGTGGGTGGGTGAGTGGGTGGGTGTGTGGGTGGGTGAGTGGGTGGGTGGGTGGTGGTGAGTGGGTGGGGTGGGTGGGTGGGTGGTGGGTGGGGTGGGGTGGGTGGTGGGTGGGTGGGTGGTGGGGGGTGTGGGTGAGTGGGTGGGTGGGTGAGTGGGTGGGGGTGTGGTGGGTGGTGGGTGAGTGGGTGGGTGGGTGGTGGTGGGTGGGTGGGGTGGAGTGGGTGGGTGGGTGGTGGTGGGTGGGGTGGTGGTGGGTGGGTGAGTGGGTGGGTGGGTGTGGGTGGGTGGGGTGAGTGGGTGGGTGGTGGGTGGGTGAGTGGGTGGGTGTGGGGTGGGTGAGTGGGTGGGTGGTGGGTGGGTGAGTGAGTGGGTGGGTGGTGGTGGGTGGGTGAGTGGGTGGGTGGGTGGGTGGGTGGTGGGTGTGGGTGGTGGTGGGTGGGTGAGTGGTGGGGTGGTGGGTGGTGAGTGGGTGGGTGAGTGGGTGGGGTGGGTGAGTGGTGGGTGGGTGAGTGGGTGGGTGGTGGGTGGGTGGGTGGGTGGGTGGGTGGGTGAGTGGTGGGTGAGTGGTGGGTGGGTGTGGGGTGGGGTGAGTGGGTGGTGGGTGGGTGGGTGGAGTGGGTGGGTGTGTGAGTGGGTGGTGGTGAGTGGGTGGTGGGTGAGTGTGTGAGTGGGTGGTGGGTGGGTGGGTGAGTGAGTGGTGGGTGGTGGGTGGGTGGTGGGTGGTGGGTGGGGGGGTGGTGGGTGGGGTGGGTGGGTGGTGGTGGGTGTGGTGTGTGGGGTGGGTGGGTGGTGTGTGGGGGGGTGGTGAGTGGGTGGGTGGGTGGTGGGTGGGTGAGTGGGTGGGTGGGTGGGTGGGTGGGTGGGTGAGTGGTGGGTGGGTGTGTGGGTGGGTGGGTGGGTGGGGTGGTGGGTGGGTGGGTGGGTGGTGGGTGGTGGGTGGGTGGGTGGGTGAGTGGGTGGGTGAGTGGGTGGGTGGGTGGGTGGGGGTGGGTGGGTGGGTGGGTGGTGGGTGGGTGGTGGTGTGGGTGGGTGGGTGGGTGGTGGGTGGGTGGGTGGGTGGGTGAGTGAGTGGGTGGGGTGAGTGGGTGGGTGGGTGGGTGGGTGGGGTGGGTGGGTGGGTGGGTGGTGGGTGAGTGGGGTGGGTGGGTGAGTGGGTGGGTGGTGGGTGGGTGGGGGGGTGGGGTGGGTGGGTGGGTGGGTGAGTGGGTGGTGAGTGGGGGGGTGAGTGGGTGGGTGGTGTGGGTGGGTGGGTGAGTGGGTGGGGTGGTGGTGGTGGGTGGGGTGGTGGTGGTGGGTGGGGGGGTGGGTGTGGTGGGGGGTGGGTGAGTGGGGTGGTGGGGGGTGGTGGTGGGTGGGTGGTGGGTGGTGTGTGGGGGGGTGGGTGGGTGGGTGGGGGTGGGTGGGTGGGTGGTGGTGGGTGAGTGGGGGTGGGTGGGTGGAGTGGGTGGGTGGTGGGTGAGTGGGTGGGTGGGTGGGTGGGTGGGGGGGGTGGTGGGTGTGGTGTGGGTGGGTGGTGAGTGAGTGGGTGGGTGGGTGAGTGGGTGGGTGGGTGGGTGGGTGAGTGGGTGGGTGGTGTGGTGGGTGAGTGGTGGGTGGTGGGTGGGGGGGGTGGTGGGTGGGTGGGTGGGTGAGGTGAGTGGTGGGTGGGTGAGTGGGTGGTGGTGGGTGAGTGGGGTGAGTGAGTGGGTGGGTGGTGGGTGGGTGAGTGAGTGAGTGGGTGAGTGGGTGGGTGGTGAGTGGAGTGAGTGGGTGAGTGAGTGGTGAGTGAGTGGGTGGGTGGGGTGGGTGGGTGAGTGAGTGGGTGAGTGAGTGGGTGAGTGAGTGGGTGAGTGGGTGAGTGAGTGGGTGAGTGAGTAAGTGGGTGGGTGAGTGAGTGTGAGTGAGGTGAGTGAGTGGGTGGAGTGAGTGGTGAGTGAGTGGGTGAGTGAGTAAGTGGGTGGGGTGAGTGGGTGAGTGAGTGGGTGAGTGGGTGAGTGGGTGAGTGAGTGAGTGAGTGGGTGGGTGAGTGAGTGAGTGGTGAGTGAGTGAGCGAGCGAGTGACTGAGTGAGTGAGCGAGCGAGTGACTAAGCGAGTGAGCGAGCGAGTGAGTGACTGAGTGAGCGAGCGAACGAGTGAGTGGTGAGCGAGCGAGTGACTGAGTGGGTGACTGAGTGGGTGAGTGAGTGGTGAGTGAGTGGGTGACTGAGTGAGTGAGTGAGCGAGCGAGTGACTGAGTGGGTGACTGAGTGGGTGACTGAGTGAGTGACTAGTGAGTGAGTGGGTGGTTGACCTTGCCGCTGTAGATCTCAAAGAAGGTGGCGTACATGCGTAGACGGAGCGAACGAACGTGGGGCAGAGCCAGGAGGGCAAAGGCATCGTGAGCTGCACACACAGAGACACGGGGGGGGGAGAGACACGGGGAGAGAGACACAGAGACACGGGGAGAGAGACACGGGGGCAGAGCCAGGAGGGCAAACGCATCGTGAGCTGCACACACAGAGACACGGGGGGGGGAAGAGACACGGGGAGAGAGACACGGGGAGAGAGACACGGGGAGAGAGACACGGGGAGAGAGACACGGGGAGAGAGACACGGGGGAGAGAGACACGGGGAGAGAGACACGGGGAGAGAGACACGGGGAGAGAGACACGGGGAGAGAGACACGGGGAGAGAGACACGGGGAGAGAGACACAGAGACACGGGGAGAGAGACACAGAGACACGGGGGGAGAGACACAGAGACACGGGGGGGGAGACACAGAGACACGGGGAGGGGAGACACAGAGACACGGGGAGAGAGACACAGAGACACGGGAGAGAGACACAGAGACACGGGGGGGGAGACAGAGAGACACGGGGGGGAGACACAGAGACACGGGGAGAGAGACACAGAGACACGGGGGGGAGACACAGAGACACGGGGGGGAGACAGAGAGACACGGGGGGGGAGACACAGAGACACGGGGGGGGGAGACACAGAGACACGGGGAGAGAGACACAGAGACACGGGAGAGAGACACAGAGACACGGGGGGGAGACAGAGAGACACGGGGGGGAGACACAGAGACACGGGGGGAGAGACACAGAGACACGGGGGGGAGACACAGAGACACGGGGAGAGAGACACAGAGACACGGGGGGGAGACACAGAGACACGGGAGAGAGACACAGAGACACGGGGGGGAGACACAGAGACACGGGGAGAGAGACACAGAGACACGGGGGGGGAGACACAGAGACACGGGGGGGGAGACACAAAGACACGGGGGGAGAGACACAGAGACACGGGGAGAGAGACACAGAGACACGGGGGGGGAGACACAAAGACACGGGGGGGGAGACACAGAGACACGGGGGGGGAGACACAGAGACACGGGGGAGAGAGACACAGAGACACGGGGGGGGAGACACAAAGACACGGGGGGGGAGACACAGAGACACGGGGGGGGAGACACAGAGACACGGGGAGAGAGACACAGAGACACGGGGAGAGAGACACAGAGACACGGGGGGGGAGACACAGAGACACGGGGGGGGAGACACAGAGACACGGGGGGGGAGACACAGAGACACGGGGGGGGAGACACAGAGACACGGGGAGAGAGACACAGGGACACGGGGAGAGAGACACAGAGACACGGGGGGGAGACACAGAGACACGGGGGGAGAGAGACACAGAGACACGGGGGGAGAGAGACACAGAGACACGGGGAAAGAGACACAGAGACACGGGGAGAGAGACACAGAGACACGGGGAGAGAGACACAGAGACACGGGGGGGGAGACACAGAGACACGGGGAGAGAGACACAGAGACACGGGGGGGGAGACACAGAGACACGGGGAGAGAGACACAGAGACACGGGGGGGGAGACACAGAGACACGGGGGGGGAGACACAGAGACACGGGGGGGGAGACACAGAGACACGGGAGAGAGACACAGAGACACGGGGGGGGGAGACACAGAGACACGGGGGGAGAGACACAGAGACACGGGGAGAGAGACACAGAGACACGGGGAGAGAGACACAGAGACACGGGGGGAGAGACACAGAGACACGGGGGGAGAGACACAGAGACACGGGGGGGGGAGACAGAGACACGGGGGGGGGAGACACAGAGACACGGGGTGAGAGACACAGAGACATGGGGGGGGAGACACAGAGACACGGGGGGGAGACACAGAGACACGGGGAGAGAGACACAGAGACACGGGGAGAGAGACACAGAGACACGGGGGGGGGAGACACAGAGACACGGGGAGAGAGACACAGAGACACGGGGGGGGAGACACAGAGACACGGGGGGGGGAGACACAGAGACACGGGGAGAGAGACACAGAGACACGGGGGGGGGAGACACAGAGACACGGGGAGAGAGACACAGAGACACGGGGGGGGAGACACAGAGACACGGGGAGAGAGACACAGAGACACAGAGACACAGAGACACGGGGGAGAGACACAGAGACACGGGGGGGGGAGACACAGAGACACGGGGAGAGAGACACAGAGACACGGGGAGAGAGACACAGAGACACGGGGGGGGGAGACACAGAGACACGGGGAGAGAGACACAGGGACACGGGGGGGGAGACACAGAGACACGGGGAGAGAGACACAGAGACACGGGGGGGGAGACACAGAGACACGGGGGGGGAGACACAGAGACACGGGGGGGGAGACACAGAGACACGGGGAGAGAAACACAGAGACACGGGGGAGAGAGACACAGAGACACGGGGGGGGGAGACACAGAGACACGGGGAGAGAGACACAGAGACACGGGGAGAGAGACACAGAGACACGGGGGGGGAGACACAGAGACACGGGGGGGAGACACAGAGACACGGGGAGAGAGACACAGAGACACGGGGAGAGAGACACAGAGACACGGGAGAGAGACACAGAGACACGGGGGGGGAGACACAGAGACACGGGGGGGGAGACACAGAGACACGGGGGGGGAGACACAGAGACACGGGGAGAGAGACACAGAGACACGGGGGGGAGACACAGAGACACGGGGGGGGAGACACAGAGACACGGGGGGGGGGAGACACAGAGACACGGGGAGAGAGACACAGAGACACGGGGGGGGGGGAGACACAGAGACACAGAGACACGGGGGGGGAGACACAGAGACACGGGGAGGGAGACACAGAGACACGGGGGGGGGGAGACACAGAGACACGGGGAGAGAGACACAGAGACACGGGGGGGGGGAGACACAGAGACACAGAGACACGGGGGGGGGAGACACAGAGACACGGGGGGAGAGAGACACAGAGACACGGGGGAGAGAGACACAGAGACACGGGGAAGAGACACGAGAGACACAGGACGCGGAGAGAGACACAGAGACACGGGGAGAGAGACACAGAGACACGGGGGGGGAGACACAGAGACACGGGGAGAGAGACACAGAGACACGGGGGGGGAGACACAGAGACACGGGGAGAGAGACACAGAGACACGGGGGGGGAGACACAGAGACACGGGGGGGGAGACACAGAGACACGGGGGGGGAGACACAGAGACACGGGGGAGAGAGACACAGAGACACGGGGGGGGGAGACACAGAGACACGGGGAGAGAGACACAGAGACACGGGGGGGGAGACACAGAGACACGGGGGGGGAGACACAGAGACACGGGGAGAGAGACACAGAGACACGGGGGGGGAGACACAGAGACACGGGGGGGGAGACACAGAGACACGGGGAGAGAGACACAGAGACACGGGGAGAGAGACACAGAGACACGGGGGGGGGAGACACAGAGACACGGGGAGAGAGACACAGAGACACGGGGGGGGAGACACAGAGACACAGGGAGAGAGAGACAGAGACACGGGGAGAGAGACACAGAGACACGGGGGGGAGACACAGAGACACGGGGGGGAGACAGAGAGACACGGGGAGAGAGGCACAGAGACACGGGAGAGAGACACAGAGACACGGGGGGGGAGACACAGAGACACGGGGGGGAGACAGAGAGACACGGGGGGGGAGACACAGAGACACGGGGAGAGAGACACTGAGACACGGGGGGGGAGACACAGAGACACGGGGGGGGAGACACAGAGACACGGGGAGAGAGACACTGAGACACGGGGGGGAGACACAGAGACACGGGGAGAGAGACACAGAGACACGGGGAGAGAGACACAGAGACACGGGGAGAGAGACACAGAGACACGGGGGGGAGACAGAGAGACACGGGGGGGAGACAGAGAGACACGGGGGGGAGACACAGAGACACGGGGGGGGAGACACAAAGACACGGGGAGAGAGACACAGAGACACGGGGAGAGACACAGAGACACGGGGGGGAGACACAGAGACACGGGGAGAGAGACACAGAGACACGGGGGGAGAGAGACACAGAGACACGGGGAGAGAGACACAGAGACACGGGGGGGGAGACACAGAGACACGGGGGGGGAGACACAGAGACACGGGGAGAGAGACACAGAGACACGGGGGAGAGAGACACAGAGACACGGGGAGAGAGACACAGAGACACGGGGAGAGGAGACACAGAGACACGGGGGGGAGACACAGAGACACGGGGAGAGAGACACAGAGACACGGGGGGAGAGAGACACAGAGACACGGGGGGGGAGACACAGAGACACGGGGAGAGAGACACAGAGACACAGGGGGGGAGACACAGAGACACGGGGAGAGAGACACAGAGACACGGGGGGGGAGACACGGGGAGAGAGACACAGAGACACAAGGGGGGAGACACAGAGACACGGGGGAGAGAGACACAGAGACACGGGGGGGGAGACACGGGAGAGAGACACAGAGACACAAGGGGGGAGACACAGAGACACGGGGAGAGAGACACAGAGACACGGGAGAGAGACACAGAGACACGGGGAGAGAGACACAGAGACACGGGGGGGGGAGACACAGAGACACGGGGAGAGAGACACAGAGACACGGGGGGGGAGACACAGAGACACAGGGAGAGAGAGACAGAGACACGGGGGAGAGAGACACAGAGACACGGGGGGGAGACACAGAGACACGGGGGGGAGACAGAGAGACACGGGGAGAGAGGCACAGAGACACGGGAGAGAGACACAGAGACACGGGGGGGGAGACACAGAGACACGGGGGGGAGACAGAGAGACACGGGGGGGGAGACACAGAGACACGGGGAGAGAGACACTGAGACACGGGGGGGGAGACACAGAGACACGGGGGGGGAGACACAGAGACACGGGGAGAGAGACACTGAGACACGGGGGGGAGACACAGAGACACGGGGAGAGAGACACAGAGACACGGGGAGAGAGACACAGAGACACGGGGAGAGAGACACAGAGACACGGGGGGGAGACAGAGAGACACGGGGGGGGAGACAGAGAGACACGGGGGGGAGACACAGAGACACGGGGGGGGAGACACAAAGACACGGGGAGAGAGACACAGAGACACGGGGAGAGACACAGAGACACGGGGGGGAGACACAGAGACACGGGGAGAGAGACACAGAGACACGGGGGGAGAGAGACACAGAGACACGGGGAGAGAGACACAGAGACACGGGGGGGGAGACACAGAGACACGGGGGGGGAGACACAGAGACACGGGGAGAGAGACACAGAGACACGGGGGGAGAGAGACACAGAGACACGGGGAGAGAGACACAGAGACACGGGGAGAGAGACACAGAGACACGGGGGGGGAGACACAGAGACACGGGGAGAGAGACACAGAGACACGGGGGGAGAGAGACACAGAGACACGGGGGGGGAGACACAGAGACACGGGGAGAGAGACACAGAGACACAGGGGGGGAGACACAGAGACACGGGGAGAGAGACACAGAGACACGGGGGGGGAGACACGGGGAGAGAGACACAGAGACACAAGGGGGGAGACACAGAGACACGGGGAGAGAGACACAGAGACACGGGGAGAGAGACACGGGGAGAGAGACACAGAGACACGGGGGGGGAGACACAGAGACACGGGGGGAGAGACACAGAGACACGGGGGGAGAGACACAGAGACACGGGGAGAGAGACACAGAGACACGGGGGGGAGACACAGAGACACGGGGGGGAGACACAGAGACACGGGGGGGGAGACACAGAGACACGGGGAGAGAGACACAGAGACACGGGGAGAGAGACACAGAGACACGGGGAGAGAGACACGGGGAGGAGAGACACAGAGACACGGGGGGGAGACACAGAGACACGGGGAGAGAGACACAGAGACACGGGGGGGGAGACACAGAGACACGGGGGGGGAGACACAGAGACACGGGGAGAGAGACACGGGGAGAGAGACACAGAGACACGGGGGGGGAGACACAGAGACACGGGGGGAGAGACACAGAGACACGGGGAGAGAGACACAGAGACACGGGGAGAGAGACACGGGGAGAGAGACACAGAGACACGGGGGGGGAGACACAGACACGGGGAGAGAGACACAGAGACACGGGGGGGAGACACAGAGACACGGGGGGGGAGACACAGAGACACGGGGGGAGAGACACAGAGACACGGGGAGAGAGACACGGGGAGAGAGACACAGAGACACGGGGAGAGAGACACAGAGACACGGGGGGGGGAGACACAGAGACACGGGGGGGGAGACACAGAGACACGGGGAGAGAGACACAGAGACACGGGGGGGAGACAGAGAGACACGGGGGGGGAGACACAGAGACACGGGGGGGAGACACAGAGACACGGGGGGGGAGACACAGAGACACGGGGAGAGAGACACAGAGACACGGGGGGGGAGACACAGAGACACGGGGAGAGAGACACAGAGACACGGGGGGGGAGACACAGAGACACGGGGGGGAGACACAGAGACACGGGGGGGGAGACACAGAGACACGGGGAGAGAGACACAGAGACACGGGGAGAGAGACACAGAGACACGGGGAGAGAGACACAGAGACACGGGGGGGGAGACACAGAGACACAGGGGGGGAGACACAGAGACACGGGGGGGAGACACAGAGACACGGGGAGAGAGACACAGAGACACGGGGGGGGAGACACAGAGACACGGGGAGAGAGACACAGAGACACGGGGGGGAGACACAGAGACACGGGGGGGGAGACACAGAGACACGGGGGGAGAGACACAGAGACACGGGGGGGAGACACAGAGACACGGGGAGAGAGACACAGAGACACGGGGGGGGAGAGACACAGAGACACGGGGAGAGACACAGAGACACGGGGGGAGACACAGAGACACGGGGAGAGAGACACAGAGACACGGGGAGAGAGACACAAAGACACGGGGGGAGACACAGAGACACGGGGAGGAGAGACACAGAGACACGGGGAGAGAGACACAGAGACACGGGGGGGAGACACAGAGACACGGGGAGAGAGACACAGAGACACGGGGGAGAGAGACACAGAGACACGGGGAGGGAGACACAGAGACACGGGGAGAGAGACACAGAGACACGGGGGGGGAGACACAGAGACACGGGGAGAGAGACACAGAGACACGGGGGGAGAGACACAGAGACACGGGGGGGGAGACACAGAGACACGGGGGGGGAGACACAGAGACACGGGGGGGGAGACACAGAGACACGGGGGGGGAGACACAGAGACACGGGGAGAGAGACACAGAGACACGGGGGGAGAGACACAGAGACACGGGGGGGGAGACACAGAGACACGGGGGGGGAGACACAGAGACACGGGGGGGAGACACAGAGACACGGGGGGGGAGACACAGAGACACGGGGAGAGACACAGAGACACGGGGGGGAGACACAGAGACACGGGGGGGGGGAGACACAGAGACACGGGGGAGAGACACAGAGACACGGGGGGAGAGACACGGGGGGGAGACACAGAGACACGGGGAGAGAGACACAGAGACACGGGGAGAGAGACACAGAGACACGGGGGGAGAGACACAGAGACACGGGGAGAGAGACACAGAGACACGGGGGGAGAGACACAGAGACACGGGGGGAGAGACACAGAGACACGGGGGGAGAGACACAGAGACACGGGGAGAGAGACACAGAGACACGGGGGGGGAGACACAGAGACACGGGGGGGGAGACACAGAGACACGGGGGGGGGAGACACAGAGACACGGGGGGGGGAGACACAGAGACACGGGGAGAGAGACACAGAGACACGGGGGGGGAGACACAGAGACACGGGGAGAGAGACACTGAGACACGGGGGGGGAGACACAGAGACACGGGGGGGGGAGACACAGAGACACGGGGGGGGAGACACAGAGACACGGGGAGAGAGACACAGAGACACGGGGGGGGGGAGACACAGAGACACGGGGGGGGAGACACAGAGACACGGGGGGGGAGACACAGAGACACGGGGGGGGAGACACAGAGACACGGGG
>NW_027621698.1:0-2000 GCF_964198595.1 Lampetra fluviatilis | reverse complement strand
TCACTCGCCCACTCACTCACTCACTCACGCACTCACTCACTCACTCACTCACCCACTCACTCACTCTCTCACCACTCACTCACCACTCACTCACCACTCACTCACTCACCACTCACCATTCACTCACTCACCCACTCATTCACTCACCCACTCACTCACTCACCACTCACTCACCACTCACTCACTCGCTCAATCGCTCACTACTCACTCACTCACCACTCACTCACTCACCACTCACTCACTCACCACTCACTCACCACTCACTCACTCACCACTCACTCACTCACCACTCACTCACCATTCACTCACTCACCACTCACTCACCACTCACTCACTCACCACTCACTCACCACTCACTCACTCACCACTCACTCACTCACCACTCACTCACCATTCACTCACTCACCACTCACTCACCACTCACTCACTCACCACTCACCACCTACATAACCACCCACCCACCCACCTACTCACCCACCCACTCTCTCTCTTTGAGTGTCTCTGTCTGTGTGTGTCTCTGTGTGTCTCTGTGCGTGTCCGTGTCTGTGTCTCTGTCTGTGTCTCATGTTTCCGTGTGTCTCTGTGCGTGTCCGTGTCTGTGTCTCATGTGTCCGTGTGTCTCTGTGTGTCTCTGTGTGTGTACGTGTCTCTGTGTGTGCGCTCGTGTCTGTGTCTCTGTCTGTGTCTCTGTCTCATGTGTCTGTGTGTCTCTTTGTGTGTCCGTGTCTCTGTGTGTGTCTCATGTATTCGTGTGTCTCTGTGTGTGTCCGTGTCTGTGTCTGTGTGTGTCTCATGTATCCGTGTGTCTCTGTGTGTGTCGGTGTCTCTGTGTGTGTCTCATGTATTCGTGTGTCTCTGTGTGTGTCCGTGTCTCTGTGTGTATGTGTCTCTGTGCGTGTCTGTGTGTCTGTCTGTGTGTGTGTGTGTCTGTGTGTCTCTGTGTGTCTCTGTCTGTGTCTCATGTGTCTCTGTCTGTGTGTGTGTGTCTGTGTGTCTCTGTCTGTGTCTCATGTGTCTCTGTCTGTGTGTGTGTGTCTGTGTGTCTCTGTGTGTCTCTGTCTGTGTCTCATGTGTCTCTGTGTCTCTGTCTGTGTGTGTGTGTCTGTGTGTCTCTGTCTGTGTCTGTCTGTGCGTGTCTGTCAGTGTGTCCGTGTCTCGTCTCCGTGTCTAAGAACTTCATTATCTACTGATGTCTCATCCGGTCACACACAATGAATCTTACGCTGTGTCTCCGTGTGTGTGTCTGTGTGTCTGTGTGTGTGTGTCTGTGTGTGTCTGTGTGTGTGTGTGTCTGTGTGTGTGTGTGTGTCTGTGTGTGTGTGTGTGTCTGTGAGTGTGTGTGTGTCTGTGTGAGTGTGAGTGTGTGTCTGTGTGTGTGTGAGTGTGTGTGTGTCTGTGTGTGTGTGAGTGTGTGTGGTCTGTGTGTCTGTGTGTGTGTGTGTGTCTGTGTGTGTGTCTGTGAGTGTGAGTGTGTGTGTGTGTCTGTGTGTGTGTGTCTGTGTGTGTGTCTGTGTGTGTGTGTGTGTCTGTGTGTGTGTGAGTGTGTGTGTGTCTGTGTGTGTGTGAGTGTGTGTGTGTCTGTGTGTGTGTGTGAGTGTGTGTGTGTGTGAGTGTGTGTGTGTGTGTGTGTCTGTGTGTGTGTGTATGTGTGTGTGTGAGTGTGTGTGTGTCTGTGTGTGTGTGTGTGTGAGTGTGTGTGTGTGTGTGTGAGTGTGTGTGTGTATGTGTGTGTGTGTCTGTGTGTGTGTGTGTGTGTGTGAGTGTGTGTGTGTCTGTGTGTGTGTGAGTGTGTGTGTGTGTCTGTGTGTGTGTCTGAGTGTGTGTGTGTCTGTGTGTGTGTCTGAGTGTGTGTCTGTGTGTGTGTGTGTCTGTGTGTGTGTCTGTGTGTGTGTCTGTGTGTGTGTCTGTGTGTGTGTCTGTGTGTGTGTCTGTGTGTGTGTCTGTGTGTGTGTGTGTGTCTGTGTGTGTGTCTGTGTGTGAGTGTGTGTCTGTGTGTGTGT
>NW_027621696.1:5000-15676 GCF_964198595.1 Lampetra fluviatilis | reverse complement strand
ACGTATCCTTCCCCGTGTGTGCCCAGGGATGAGGGTTGCTAAGCAGGAGTGTAGTGGTGAGTGTAGTGGTGAGTGTAGTGGTGAGTGTAGTGGTGAGTGTGGTGGTGAGTGTGGTGGTGAGTGTGGTGGTGAGTGTGGTGGTGAGTGTGGTGAGCGTAGTGATGAGCGTAGTGGTGAGTGTGGTGAGGGTAGTGGTGAGTGGTGTGGTGGTGAGTGTGGTGGTGAGTGTGGTGGTGAGTGTGGTGAGTGTGGTGGTGGTGAGTGTGGTGGTGAGTGTGGTGAGTGTGGTGGTGAGCGTGGTGGTGAGCGTGGTGGTGAGTGTGGTGAGGGTAGTGGTGAGTGTACTAGTGGTGAGTGTGGTGGTGAGTGTGGTGGTGAGTGTGGTGGTGAGTGTGGTGAGTGTGGTGGTGGTGAGTGTGGTGGTGAGTGTGGTGGTGAGCGTGGTGGTGAGCGTGGTGGTGAGCGTGGTGGTGAGCGTGGTGGTGAGCGTGGTGAGTGTGGTGAGCGTGGTGGTGAGCTAAGTGGTGAGTGTGGTGAGCGTGGTGGTGAGCTAAGTGGTGAGCGTGGTGGTGAGTGTGGTGGTGAGTGTGGTGGTGAGTGTGGTGGTGAGTGTGGTGGTGAGTGTGGTGGTGAGTGTACTAGTGGTGAGTGTACTAGTGGTGAGTGTACTAGTGGTGAGTGTACTAGTGGTGAGTGTACTAGTGGTGAGTGTACTAGTGGTGAGTGTGGTGGTGAGTGCAGTGGTGAGTGCAGTGGTGAGTGCAGTGGTGAGTGTACTAGTGGTGAGTGCAGTGGTGAGTGCAGTGGTGAGTGTATCATTCCCCGTGTGTGCCCAGGGATGAGGGTTGCTAAGCAGGAGTGTAGTGGTGAGCTAAGTGGTGAGTGCAGTGGTGAGTGTAGTGGTGAGTGTAGTGGTGAGTGTAGTGGTGAGTGTAATGGTGAGTGTAGTGGTGAGTGTGGTGAGCGTGGTGGTGAGCTAAGTGGTGAGTGTACTAGTGGTGAGTGTAGTGGTGAGTGTAGTGGTGAGCGTAGTGGTGAGTGTAGTGGTGAGTGTAGTGGTGAGTGTGGTGAGCGTGGTGGTGAGCTAAGTGGTGAGTGTACTAGTGGTGAGCGTAGTGGTGAGTGTAGTGGTGAGTGTAATGGTGAGTGTAGTGGTGAGTGTGGTGAGCGTGGTGGTGAGCTAAGTGGTGAGTGTACTAGTGGTGAGTGTAGTGGTGAGCGTAGTGGTGAGTGTAGTGGTGAGTGTGGTGAGCGTGGTGGTGAGCTAAGTGGTGAGTGTACTAGTGGTGAGTGTAGTGGTGAGTGTAGTGGTGAGTGTGGTGAGCGTGGTGGTGAGCTAAGTGGTGAGTGTACTAGTGGTGAGTGTACTAGTGGTGAGCGTAGTGGTGAGTGTAGTGGTGAGTGTAGTGGTGAGTGTGGTGAGCGTGGTGGTGAGCTAAGTGGTGAGTGTACTAGTGGTGAGTGTAGTGGTGAGTGTAGTGGTGAGTGTGGTGAGCATGGTGGTAAGCTAAGTGGTGAGTGTACTAGTGGTGAGCGTAGTGGTGAGCGTAGTGGTGAGTGTAGTGGTGAGTGTGGTGAGCGTGGTGGTGAGCTAAGTGGTGAGTGTACTAGTGGTGAGTGTAGTGGTGAGTGTAGTGGTGAGTGTGGTGAGCGTGGTGGTGAGCTAAGTGGTGAGTGTACTAGTGGTGAGTGTACTAGTGGTGAGTGTAGTGGTGAGTGTAGTGGTGAGTGTAATGGTGAGTGTGGTGGTGAGTGTGGTGAGCGTGGTGGTGAGCTAAGTGGTGAGTACTAGTGGTGAGCGTAGTGGTGAGTGTAGTGGTGAGCGTAGTGGTGAGTGTAGTGGTGAGTGTAGTGGTGAGTGTAGTGGTGAGTGTACTAGTGGTGAGTGTAGTGGTGAGCGTAGTGGTGAGCGTAGTGGTGAGTGTAGTGGTGAGCGTAGTGGTGAGTGTAGTGGTGAGCGTAGTGGTGAGCTAAGTGGTGAGTGTACTAGTGGTGAGCGTAGTGGTGAGCGTAGTGGTGAGCGTAGTGGTGAGCGTAGTGGTGAGTGTACTAGTGGTGAGCGTGGTGGTGAGCGTGGTGGTGAGCGTGGTGGTGAGCGTGGTGGTGAGCGTGGTGGTGAGCGTGGTGGTGAGCGTGGTGGTGAGCGTAGTGGTGAGCGTAGTGGTGAGTGTACTAGTGGTGAGTGTACTAGTGGTGAGTGTACTAGTGGTGAGTGTAGTGGTGAGTGTACTAGTGGTGAGCGTAGTGGTGAGCGTAGTGGTGAGCGTAGTGGTGAGCGTAGTGGTGAGTGTAGTGGTGAGTGTACTAGTGGTGAGCGTAGTGGTGAGCGTGGTGGTGAGCGTAGTGGTGAGTGTGGTGAGCGTAGTGGTGAGCGTAGTGGTGAGCGTAGTGGTGAGTGTAGTGGTGAGCGTGGTGGTGAGCGTGGTGGTGAGCGTGGTGGTGAGCGTGGTGGTGAGCGTGGTGGTGAGCGTGGTGGTGAGCTAAGTGGTGAGCGTAGTGGTGAGCGTAGTGGTGAGCGTAGTGGTGAGTGTACTAGTGGTGAGTGTAGTGGTGAGCGTAGTGGTGAGCGTAGTGGTGAGTGTAGTGGTGAGTGTGGTGAGCGTAGTGGTGAGCGTAGTGGTGAGTGTACTAGTGGTGAGTGTACTAGTGGTGAGCGTACTAGTGGTGAGCGTACTAGTGGTGAGCGTAGTGGTGAGTGTAGTGGTGAGCGTAGTGGTGAGTGTACTAGTGGTGAGCGTAGTGGTGAGCGTAGTGGTGAGCGTAGTGGTGAGTGTGTGTTCCCCGTGTCTCCCCAGGGATGAGGGTAGCAAAGCAGGAAGACCTCAAGGAGATGGGAGACGTCTCCTCCGGCATGAGCAGCTCCATCATGCAGCTCTACCTCAAGAACGTGCTGGAGAGCTTCTTGTACTGCCACGCCGTGGTAACGCACCACGCCGCTCACCAAACTACTCACCACGCCGCTCACCACGCTGCTCACCAACCTACTCACCACGCCGCTCACCAAACTACTCACCACGCCGCTCACCACGCTGCTCACCACGCCGCTCACCAAACTACTCACCACGCCGCTCACCACGCCGCTCACCACGCCGCTCACCAACCTACTCACCACGCCGCTCACCAACCTACTCACCACGCTGCTCACCAACCTACTCACCACGCTGCTCACCAACCTACTCACCACGCCGCTCACCAAACTACTCACCACGCCGCTCACCAAACTACTCACCACGCCGCTCACCACGCCGCTCACCAACCTACTCACCACGCCGCTCACCACGCCGCTCACCAACCTACTCACCACGCTGCTCACCACGCCGCTCACCAACCTACTCACCACGCTGCTCACCACGCCGCTCACCAAACTACTCACCACGCCGCTCACCACGCCGCTCACCAAACTACTCACCACGCTGCTCACCACGCTGCTCACCACGCCGCTCACCAAACTACTCACCACGCCGCTCACCACGCCGCTCACCAAACTACTCACCACGCCGCTCACCAACCTACTCACCACGCCGCTCACCAAACTACTCCACGCTGCTCACCACGCTGCTCACCAAACTACTCACCACGCTGCTCACCACGCCGCTCACCAAACTACTCACCACGCCGCTCACCAAACTACTCACCACGCCGCTCACCAAACTACTCACCACGCCGCTCACCAAACTACTCACCACGCCGCTCACCACGCCGCTCACCAACCTACTCACCACGCCGCTCACCACGCCGCTCACCAAACTACTCACCACGCTACTCACCACGCCGCTCACCAAACTACTCACCACGCCGCTCACCAACCTACTCACCACGCCGCTCACCAAACTACTCACCACGCTGCTCACCAACCTACTCACCACGCCGCTCACCAAACTACTCACCACGCCGCTCACCAACCTACTCACCACGCTGCTCACCAAACTGCTCACCACGCCGCTCACCAAACTACTCACCACGCTGCTCACCAACCTACTCACCACGCCGCTCACCAAACTACTCACCACGCCGCTCACCAACCTACTCACCACGCTGCTCACCAAACTACTCACCACGCCGCTCACCACGCCGCTCACCAACCTACTCACCACGCCGCTCACCAACCTACGCACCACGCCGCTCACCAAACTACTCACCACGCTGCTCACCACGCCGCTCACCAACCTACGCACCACGCCGCTCACCAAACTACTCACCACGCCGCTCACCAACCTACTCACCACGCCGCTCACCAAACTACTCACCACGCCGCTCACCAAACTACTCACCACGCCGCTCACCAACCTACTCACCACGCCGCTCACCAAACTACTCACCACGCCGCTCACCAAACTACTCACCACGCTGCTCACCACGCCGCTCACCAACCTACGCACCACGCCGCTCACCAAACTACTCACCACGCCGCTCACCAACCTACTCACCACGCCGCTCACCAAACTACTCACCACGCCGCTCACCAAACTACTCACCACGCCGCTCACCAACCTACTCACCACGCCGCTCACCAAACTACTCACCACGCCGCTCACCAACCTACTCACCACGCCGCTCACCAAACTACTCACCACGCCGCTCACCAAACTACTCACCACGCCGCTCACCAAACTACTCACCACGCTGCTCACCACGCCGCTCACCAACCTACTCACCACGCCGCTCACCAACCTACTCACCACGCCGCTCACCAAACTACTCACCACGCTGCTCACCACGCCGCTCACCAACCTACTCGCTCGCTTGCTCACTCACTCGCTCACTCACCCACCAACCTACTCACTCACTCACTCGCTCACTCAATCACTCACTCACTACACATTCACTCAATCAGTCACTCACTCAATCAGTCACTCAGTTAATCACTCAGTCACACACTCATTCACCCACCCACTCACCAACTCACTCACCACTCACTCACTAACTCACTCACCAACTCACTCACCCACTCACCAACTCACTCACTCACCCACTCACTCACCACTCACTCACCAACCCACTTACCCACTCACTCACCCACTCACTCACCAACTCACTCACTACTCACTCACCCACTCACTCACCACTCACTCACCCACTCACTCACCACTCATTCACCCACCCACTCACCAACTCACTCACCACTCACTCACTAACTCACTCACCAACTCACTCACCCACTCACCAACTCACTCACTCACCCACTCACTCACCACTCACTCACCCACTCACTCACCCACTCACTCACCACTCACTCACCCACTCACTCACCCACTCACTCACCACTCACTCACCACTCACTCACCACTCACTCACCCACTCACTCACCACTCACTCACCACTCACTCACCAACCCACTTACCCACTCACTCACCACTCACTCACCCACTCACTCACCCACTCACTCACCACTCACTCACCCACTCACTCACCCACTCACTCACCACTCACTCACCACTCACTCACCACTCACTCACCCACTCACTCACCCACTCACTCACCACTCACTCACCACTCACTCACCCACTCACTCACCCACTCACTCACCACTCACTCACCACTCACTCACCACTCACTCACCACTCACTCACCCACTCACTCACCCACTCACTCACCACTCACTCACCACTCACTCACCACTCACTCACCACACACTCACCACTCACTCACCCACTCACTCACCCACTCACTCACCACTCACTCACCACTCACTCACCACACACTCACCACTCACTCACCCACTCACTCACCACTCACTCACCACTCACTCACCACTCACTCACCACTCACTCACCACTCACTCACCACACACTCACCACTCACTCACCCACTCACTCACCCACTCACTCACCACTCACTCACCACTCACTCACCACTCACTCACTCACTCACCCACTCACTCACCACTCACTCACCACTCACTCACCACTCACTCACCACACACTCACCACTCACTCACCCACTCACTCACCCACTCACTCACCACTCACTCACCACTCACTCACCACTCACTCACCACTCACTCACTCACTCACTCACCCACTCACTCACTCACTCACCAAACCACTTACCCACTCACTCACCACTCACTCACCCACTCACTCACCCACTCACTCACTCACCAACTCACTCACCCAACCACCCACTCACTCACTCACCAACCCACTTACTCACTCACTCACCACTCACTCACTCACCACTCACTCACCCACTCACTCACCCACTCACCCAATCACCAACTCACTCACTCACCACTCACTCACCCATCCACTCACCACTCATTCACTCACCACTCACTCACTCACCCACTCACTCACTCACTCACTCACCACTCACTCACCACACTCACCACTCACTCACCACACACTCACCACTCACTCACCCACTCACTCACCCACTCACCCAATCACCAACTCACTCACTCACCACTCACTCACCCATCCACTCACCACTCACTCACTCACCACTCACTCACTCACCCACTCACTCACTCACTCACCACTCACTCACCACACTCACCACTCACTCACCACACACTCACCACTCACTCACCCACTCACTCACCCACTCACTCACCACTCACTCACCACTCACTCACCACTCACTCACTCACCACTCACTCACCACTCACTCACCACTCACTCACTCACCCACTCACTCACTCACTCACCAAACCACTTACCCACTCACTCACCACTCACTCACCCACTCACTCACCCACTCACTCACTCACCAACTCACTCACCCAACCACCCACTCACTCACTCACCAACCCACTTACTCACTCACTCACCACTCACTCACTCACCACTCACTCACCCACTCACTCACCCACTCACCCAATCACCAACTCACTCACTCACCACTCACTCACCCATCCACTCACCACTCATTCACTCACCACTCACTCACTCACCCACTCACTCACTCACCACTCACTCACTCACCCACTCATTCATTCACTCACTCACTCACTCACTCACCCACTCACTCACCACTCACTCACCACTCACTCACCCACTCACTCACCCACTCACTCACCACTCACTCACCACTCACTCACCACTCACTCACCACACACTCACCACTCACTCACCCACTCACTCACCACTCACTCACCACTCACTCACCACTCACTCACCCACTCACTCACCCACTCACTCACCACTCACTCACCACTCACTCACCACTCACTCACCACACACTCACCACTCACTCACCCACTCACTCACCCACTCACTCACCACTCACTCACCACTCACTCACCACTCACTCACCACTCACTCACTCACCCACTCACTCACCACTCACTCACCACTCACTCACCACTCACTCACCACACACTCACCACTCACTCACCCACTCACTCACCCACTCACTCACCACTCACTCACCACTCACTCACCACTCACTCACCACTCACTCACCACTCACTCACCACTCACTCACCACTCACTCACTCACTCACCCACTCACTCACTCACTCACCAAACCACTTACCCACTCACTCACCACTCACTCACCCACTCACTCACCCACTCACTCACTCACCAACTCACTCACTCACCCAACCACCCACTCACTCACTCACCAACTCACTCACTACTCACACATCACTCACTCACCAACCCACTTACTCACTCACTCACCACTCACTCACTCACCACTCACTCACCCACTCACTCACCCACTCACCCAATCACCAACTCACTCACTCACCACTCACTCACCCATCCACTCACTCACCACTCATTCACTCACCACTCACTCACCCACTCACTCACTCACCACTCACTCACTCACCCACTCACTCACTCACCCACTCACTCACTCACTCACCCACTCACTCACTCACTCACCCACTCATTCATTCACTCACTCACTCACTCATCCACTCACTCACTCACCACTCACTCACTCACCCACTCACTCACTCACTCACACACTACTAGCTTGCAGCACTTGCCCCATCACCTCGTGGCAGGCTACACAGGGTGCCTTTGTCTTTGCCTTTGCAGGTGCGGAACTCTGCCCTGAACGTGGTGTGGCTCACACTCAACCAGGGCCTCGTGCATCCTGTACAGGTGATACTCACCACTCACTCACCACTCACTCACCACTCACTCACTCACCACACTCACCACTTACTCACTCACTCACCACACTCACCACTCACTCACTCACCACTCACCGAGACATTGACACTCAACCAGGGCTTCGTGCATCCTGTACAGGTGATACTCACCACTCACTCACCACTCACTCACCACACTCTCCACTCACTCACTCACCACACTCACCACTTACTCACTCACTCACCACACTCACCACTCACTCACTCACCACTCACCGAGACATTGACACTCAACCAGGGCCTCGTGCATCCTGTACAGGTGATACTCACCACTCACTCACCACTCACTCACCACACTCACCACTCACTCACCACACTCACCACTCACACTCACCACACTCACCACGCTCACCACTCACACACCACACTCACCACTCACTCACCACTCACTCACTCACCACTCACTCACCACTCACTCACCACACTCTCCACTCACTCACTCACTCACCACACTCACCACTCACTCACTCACCACACTCACTCACTCACCACTCACTCACTCACTCACCACTCACTCACTCACCACTCACTCACCACACTCACCACTCACTCACCACGCTCACTCACAACTCACTCACTCACCACTCACTCACCACTCACTCACCACACTCACCACTCACTCACTCACCACTTACTCACTCACCACACTCACTCACTCACCACTCACTCACTCACCACTCACTCACCACACTCACCACTCACTCACCACGCTCACTCACAACTCACTCACTCACTCACCACACTCACCACTCACTCACCACGCTCACTCACAACTCACTCACTCTCCACTCACTCACTCACTCACCACACTCACCACTCACTCACTCACCACACTCACTCACTCACCACTCACTCACTCACTCACCACTCACTCACTCACCACTCACTCACTCACTCACCACTCACTCACTCACCACTCACTCACCACACTCACCACTCACTCACCACGCTCACTCACAACTCACTCACTCACCACTCACTCACCACTCACTCACCACACTCACCACTCACTCACTCACCACTCACTCACTCACCACACTCACTCACTCACCACTCACTCACTCACCACTCACTCACCACACTCACCACTCACTCACCACGCTCACTCACAACTCACTCACTCACTCACCACTCACTCACCACACTCACCACTCACTCACCACGCTCACTCACAACTCACTCACTCACCACTCACTCACCACTCACTCACCACACTCACCACTCACTCACTCACCACTCACTCACTCACCACACTCACTCACTCACCACTCACTCACTCACCACTCACTCACCACACTCACCACTCACTCACCACGCTCACTCACAACTCACTCACTCACCACTCACTCACCACTCACTCACCACACTCACCACTCACTCACTCACTAGGCTCACCACTCACTCACTCACTCACCACTCACTCACCACACTCACCACTCACTCACCACGCTCACTCACAACTCACTCACTCACCACTCACTCACCACTCACTCACCACACTCACCACTCACTCACTCACCACTCACTCACTCACCACACTCACTCACTCACCACTCACTCACTCACTCACCACTCACTCACCACACTCACCACTCACTCACCACGCTCACTCACAACTCACTCACTCACCACTCACTCACCACTCACTCACCACACTCACCACTCACTCACTCACCACTCACCGAGACATTGACACTCAACCAGGGCCTGGTGCATCCTGTACAGGTGATACTCACCACTCACTCACCACTCACTCACCACACTCTCCACTCACTCACTCACCATGCTCACCACTCACTCACTCACCACTCACTCACCACACTCACTCACTCACCACACTCACCACTCACTCACCACGCTCACTCACAACTCACTCACTCACCACTCACTCACCACTCACTCACCACACTCACCACTCACTCACCACACTCACCACTCACTCACTCACCACACTCACTCACTCACCACTCACTCACTCACCACTCACTCACCACACTCACCACTCACTCACCACGCTCACTCACAACTCACTCACTCACCACTCACTCACCACTCACTCACCACACTCACCACTCACTCACCACGCTCACTCACAACTCACTCACTCACCACACTCACCACTCACTCACTCACCACACTCACCAGGCTCACCACTCACTCACTCACCGAGACATTGACACTCAACCAGGGCCTGGTGCATCCTGTACAGGTGATACTCACCACTCACTCACTCACCTGCACACTCACCACTCACTCACCACACTCACCACTCACACTCACCACACTCACCACGCTCACCACTCACACACTCACCATTCACTCACTCACCACACTCACCACGCTCACCACTCACTCACCACACTCACCACTCACCACACTCACCACTCACTCACCACTCACCTACACACTCACTATCACCGTGTGTGTGTGTCACACTGTGTGTGTTTGCGTGTATCACAGTGCGTGTATCACAGTGCGTGTGTGTGTGTGTGTATCACACTGTGTGTGTGTGTGTCACTGTGTGTGTGTGTGTGTATCACACTGTGTGTGTGTATCACACTGT
>NW_027621696.1:0-2500 GCF_964198595.1 Lampetra fluviatilis | reverse complement strand
CTGTGTGTGTGTGTGTGTATCACACTGTATGTGTGTGTGTGTATCACACTGTGTGTGTGTGTGTCACACTGTGTGTGTGTGTGTATATCACACTGTGTGTGTGTGTGTGTATCACACTGTGTGTGTGTGTGTGTATCACACTGTGTGTGTGTGTGTGTGTATCACACTGTGTGTGTGTGTATCACACTGTGTGTGTGTGTATCACACTGTGTGTGTGTGTGTGTATCACACTGTGTGTGTGTGTGTGTATCACACTGTGTGTGTGTGTGTATCACACTGTGTGTGTGTGTGTGTGTGTCACACTGTGTGTGTGTGTATCACACTGTGTGTGTGTGTGTGTATCACACTGTGTGTGTGTGTGTGTGTATCACACTGTGTGTGTGTGTGTGTATCACGCTGTGTGTGTGTGTGTGTATCACACTGTGTGTGTGTGTGTGTGTATCACACTGTGTGTGTGTGTGTGTGTATCACGCTGTGTGTGTGTGTGTGTGTATCACACTGTGTGTGTGTGTGTGTGTATCACGCTGTGTGTGTGTGTGTGTGTATCACACTGTGTGTGTGTGTGTGTATCACACTGTGTGTGTGTGTGTGTCACACTGTGTGTGTGTGTGTGTATCACACTGTGTGTGTGTGTGTGTGTATCACACTGTGTGTGTGTGTGTGTGTATCACACTGTGTGTGTGTGTGTGTGTATCACACTGTGTGTGTGTGTGTGTGTATCACACTGTGTGTGTGTGTATCACACTGTGTGTGTGTGTGTGTGTATCACACTGTGTGTGTGTGTGTGTGTATCACACTGTGTGTGTGTGTGTGTATCACACTGTGTGTGTGTGTGTGTATCACACTGTGTGTGTGTGTATCACACTGTGTGTGTGTGTGTGTGTATCACACTGTGTGTGTGTGTGTGTATCACACTGTGTGTGTGTGTGTGTATCACACTGTGTGTGTGTGTATCACACTGTGTGTGTGTGTGTGTGTATCACACTGTGTGTGTGTGTGTGTGTATCACACTGTGTGTGTGTGTGTGTGTATCACACTGTGTGTGTGTGTGTATCACACTGTGTGTGTGTGTATCACACTGTGTGTGTGTGTGTGTATCACACTGTGTGTCACTGTGTGTGTGCGTGTCACCGTGTGTGCGTGTGTATCACACTGTGTGTGTGTCACTGTGTGTGTGTGTGTATCACACTGTGTGTGCGTATCACCGTGTGTGTGTGTGTCACTGTGTGTGTATCACACTGTGTGTGTGTATCACCGTGTGTGCGTGTGTATCACACTGTGTGTGTGTACCACAGTGCGTGTCTCACTGTGTGTGTGTGTATCACACTGTGTGTGCGTATCACCGTGTGTGCGTGTGTATCACACTGTGTGTGTGTACCACAGTGCGTGTCTCACTGTGTGTGTGTGTATCACACTGTGTGTGTGTATCACCGTGTGTGCGTGTGTATCACACTGTGTGTGTGTCACTGTGTGTGTATCACACTGTGTGTGTGTGTACCACAGTGCGTGTGTGTATCACCGTGTGTGTGTGTGTATCACACTGTGTGTGTGTATCACCGTGTGTGTGTGTGTATCACACTGTGTGTGTGTATCACCGTGTGTGCGTGTGTATCACACTGTGTGTGTATCACACTTTGTGTGTGTGTACCACCACAGTGCGTGCCGTATCTGATCGCCATGGGTACCGACCCCGAGCCCGCGACCCGCAACAAAGCCGACCAGCAGCTGGTGGAGATCGACAAGAAGTACTCGGGGTTCATACACGTACGTACACACGTACACACACACACATACACACATTCATACACGTACGTACACACGTACACACACACACATTCACACATTCATACACGTACGTACACACGTACACACACACACATACACACATTCATACACGTACGTACACACGTACACACACACACATACACACATTCATACACGTACGTACACACGTACACACACACACATACACACACACACATACACACATTCATACACGTACGCACACACGTACACACACACACATACACACATTCATACACGTACGTACACACGTACACACACACACATACACACATTCATACACGTACGTACACACGTACACACACACACATTCACACATTCATACACGTACGTACACACGTACACACATACACACATTCATACACGTACGTACACACGTACACACACACACATACACACATTCATACACGTACGCACACACACACACACATACACACATTCATACACGTACGTACACACGTACACACACACACATACACATTCATACACGTACGCACACACACACACATACACACGCACACACACATTCATACACGTACACACACGTACACACGTACACACACACATACACATACATTCATACACGTACGTACACACACACACACGTACACACACACATACACATACATTCATACACGTACGTACACACACACACACGTACACACACACATACACATACATTCATACACGTACGTAC
>NW_027621695.1:40000-74937 GCF_964198595.1 Lampetra fluviatilis | reverse complement strand
CACCCACCCACCCACTCACCACCCACCCACCCACCACTTCACTCACCACCCACCCACTCACCCACCCACTCACCCATTCACCCACCCACTCACCCACCCACCCACTCACCCACCCACCCACTCACCCACCCACCCACTCCACCTCACTCACCCACCCACCCACTCACTCACCCACCCACTCACTCACTCACCCACCCACCTCACTCACCCACCCACCTCACTCCACCCACTCACTCACCCACTCACTCACCCACTCACTCACCCACTCACCCACCCACCCACTCACCCACCCACCCACCCACTCACTCACCCACCCACCCACTCACCCACCCACCCACCCACTCACTCACTCACCCACCCACCCACCCACTCACCCACCCACTCACTCACTCACCCACTCACCCACCCACCCACTCACCCACCCACCCACCCACTCACCCACCTACTCACCAAATCTTTCTCTCTGTTCATTCCTTTTCAGCTGCGACTGGCGCCCTCCGCTGGGATGACAGAGCCGGGAATATTTGAAAACAATTTTATTTTTTTACATTTTCTTGAACAAAAAAATAAACAACCCCCCGGATATAATCCTCCTCCATCTTGCGATGGATTTCAAGTTCAACTTCGCCATCGACGGCGCCTCTCCCGCCCACGATGGCTTCAGCAACGGAAGCTCGCAAACTCCGGCAAGCGGAGACTCCCCCGTGAACCAGGTCACTACGCTTGGAGCGTGCCGGAGACACTGAGAGCCTGGGTTCAAGCCCTGGGTCTGGGTTCAAGCCCTGGGTCTGGGTTCAAGCCCTGGGTCTGGGTTCAAGCCCTGGGTCTGGGTTCAAGCCCTGGGTCTGGGTTCAAGCCCTGGGTCTGGGTTCAAGCCCTGGGTCTGGGTTCAAGCCCTGGGTCTGGGTTCAAGCCCTGGGTCTGGGTTCAAGCCCTGAGTCTGGGTTCAAGCCCTGGGTCTGGGTTCAAGCCCTGGGTCTGGGTTCAAGCCCTGGGTCTGGGTTCAAGCCCTGAGTCTGGGTTCAAGCCCTGGGTCTGGGTTCAAGCCCTGGGTCTGGGTGCCTCTCTCTCAGGGGGTTCACGATGGCCGTGTCAGAGACACTGAGAGTCTGGGTTCAAGCCCTGGGTCTGGGTTCAAGCCCTGGGTCTGGGTTCAAGCCCTGGGTCTGGGTTCAAGCCCTGGGTCTGGGTTCAAGCCCTGGGTCTGGGTTCAAGCCCTGGGTCTGGGTTCAAGCCCTGGGTCTGGGTTCAAGCCCTGGGTCTGGGTTCAAGCCCTGGGTCTGGGTTCAAGCCCTGGGTCTGGGTTCAAGCCCTGAGTCTGGGTTCAAGCCCTGGGTCTGGGTTCAAGCCCTGGGTCTGGGTTCAAGCCCTGGGTCTGGGTTCAAGCCCTGGGTCTGGGTGTCTCTCAGGGGGTTCACGATGGCCGTGCCAGAAACACTGAGAGTCTGGGTTCAAGCCCTGGGTCTGGGTGTCTCTCTCTCTCTCAGGGGGTTCACGATGGCCGTGTCGGAGGCACTGAGAGCCTGGGTTCAAGCCCTGGGTCTGGGTGTCTTTCTCAGGGGGTTCACAGTGGCCGTGTCGGAGACACTGAGAGTCTGGGTTCAAGCCCTGGGTCTGGGTTCAAGCCCTGGGTCTGGGTGTCTCTCTCTCTCTCAGGGGGTTCACGATGACCGTGTCGGAGGCACTGAGAGCCTGGGTTCGAGCCCTGGGTCTGGGTGTCTCTCTCAGGGGGTTCACAGTGGCCGTGTCGGAGACACTGAGAGTCTGGGTTCAAGCCCTGGGTCTGGGTTCAAGCCCTGGGTCTGGGTTCAAGCCCTGGGTCTGGGTTCAAGCCCTGGGTCTGGGTGTCTCTCTCTCAGGGGGTTCACGATGGCCGTGTCGGAGACACTGAGAGTCTGGGTTCAAGCCCTGGGTCTGGGTGCCTCTCTCTGTCTCTCAGGGGGTTCACGATGGCCGTGTCAGAGACGCTGAGAGTCTGGGTTCAAGCCCTGGGTCTGGGTGTCTCTCTCAGGGGGTTCACAATGGCCGTGTCAGAGACACTGAGAGTCTGGGTTCAAGCCCTGGGTCTGGGTTCGAGCCCTGGGTCTGGGTGTCTCTCTTTCAGGGGGTTCATGATGGTCGTGTCAGAGACACTGAGAGTCTGGGTTCAAGCCCTGGGTCTGGGTGTCTCTCTCTCTCAGGGGGTTCACGATGGCCGTGTCGGAGACACTGAGGGTCTGGGTTGTGATGATGATAATGATTGTGATGATGGGGGTGATGTTGATGTTGTTGGTGGTGTTGGTGGTGGAGGCTCTGTTGCCCTTCAAGGAGGTGTTGTGGTGGTGATGATGATGATGGTGGTGATGGTGATGGTGATGATGATGTTGTTGGTGTTGTTGGTGGTGGAGGCTCTGCTGCCCTTCAAAGAGGTGTTGTGGTGATGATGTTGATGTTGATGTTGTTGTTGATGTTGGTGTTGTTGGTGGTGGAGGCTCTGCTGCCCTACAAGGAGGTGTTGTGGTGGTGATGATGATGTTGTTGGTGGTGTTGTTGGTGTTGTTGTTGATGATGTTGTTGGTGGTGGAGGCTCTGGTGCCCTTCAAGGAGGTGTTGTGGTGGTGATGATGATGATGGTGGTTGTGGTGTTGGTGGTGTTGGTGATGATGTTGTTGATGATGTTGGTGTTGTTGGTGGTGGAGGCTCTGCTGCCCTACAAGGAGGTGTTGTGGTGGTGATGATGATGATGTTGGTGTTGGTGTTGATGTTGTTGTTTGTGTTGGTGTTGTTGTTGTTGTTGATGTTGTTGTTGTTGATGTTGTTGTTGGTGTTGTTGATGTTGGTGGTGGAGGCTCTGCTGCCCTACAAGGAGGTGTTGTGGCCGCGTCGTCTGGACGAGCTCCTCGCCGGCAAAGCCGTCGTGACGGCCGCCCTGCCCGGAGTTTCCCCACCCCTCAAGCAGGTCAGAGGTCGCGGGTCGGAGGTCACGCGGTGCGCGGGTCGGAGGTCACGGAGAGAGAGACGCAGATGACAAATATAGAACCCACGACCTCCTGTAGACCAGGCGAGGTAGTCAACATCTCACAGGGTCAGAGATCGAACCCACGACCTCCTGTAGACCAGGCGAGGTAGTCAACATCTCACAGGGTCAGAGATCGAACCCACGACCTCCCGTAGACCAGGTGAGGTAGTCAACATCTCACAGGGTCTGGGATCGAACCCACGACCTCCTGTAGACCAGGCGAGGCAGTCAACATCTCACAGGGTCTGGGATCGAACCCACGACCTCCTGTAGACCAGGCGAGGTAGTCAACATCTCACAGGGTCAGAGATCGAACCCACGACCTCCTGTAGACCAGGTGAGGTGGTCAACATCTCACAGAGTCAGAGATCGAACCCACGACCTCCTGTAGACCAGGCGAGGCAGTCAACATCTCACAGGGTCAGAGATCGAACCCACGACCTCCCGTAGACCAGGCGAGGTGGTCAACATCTCCCCCACTCCACCCCTCTCTTCCAGGTGAGTTTTTCCTCCCTGGAAGCGCTGGCTTCAGCCGACGGTCACGGTGACGACGGTGACGGTCACGGTGATGGTGGCGATGGTGACGATGGTGGCGATGGTGCCGGGCGCCATCGTCGTCGCCGCGTGCCGTCTCTGGCGGGCGCCTGCCGCTCGACGCGTTGCGACGTGACCCCCGGGGCGTACGAGGGAGGCCTCAAGACGTGGGAGGGCACCTGGGACTTGCTGGGCCTCATGGCGAGAGGCGGGGGCGGGGGGGGTGGGGGGGGTGGGGGGGGTGGGGGTGGGGGGGAGGGTGTGTGTGTGCGTGAGGGTGGTGAGGATAAGGGTGTGTGTGAGGGTGTGCGTGAGGGTGTGTGTGTGCGTGAGGGTGTGCGTGAGGGTGGTGAGGATAAGGGTGTGTGTGAGGGTGTGCGTGAGGGTGAGGAGGGTGTGCGTGAGGGTGTGCGTGAGGGTGTGTGTGAGGGTGAGGAGGGTGTGCGTGAGGGTGTGCGTGAGGGTGTGCGTGAGGGTGTGTGTGAGGGTGTGTGTGAGGGTGAGGAGGGTGTGCGTGATGGTGTGCGTGAGGGTGTGCGTGAGGGTGTGCGTGAGGGTGTGCGTGAGGGTGAGGAGGGTGTGCGTGAGGGTGTGCGTGAGGGTGTGTGTGAGGGTGAGGAGGGTGTGCGTGAGGGTGTGTGTGAGGGTGAGGAGGGTGTGTGTGAGGGTGTGTGTGAGGGTGTGTGTGAGGGTGAGGAGGGTGTGCGTGAGGGTGTGCGTGAGGGTGTGCGTGAGGGTGTGCGTGAGGGTGTGTGTGAGGGTGAGGAGGGTGTGCGTGAGGGTGTGCGTGAGGGTGTGTGTGAGGGTGAGGAGGGTGTGCGTGAGGGTGTGCGTGAGGGTGTGTGTGAGGGTGTGTGTGAGGGTGAGGAGGGTGTGCGTGAGGGTGTGCGTGAGGGTGTGCGTGAGGGTGTGTGTGAGGGTGTGTGTGTGCGTGGCTTGAGGGTGTTGGACGTGGGCTGTGGGTCGGGCTTGCTGGGGATCTACGCCCTGACCAGAGGCCAAGCTCACTGTGTCCACTTCCTGGTACGTACACACACAGACACACACACACACAGACACACACAGACACACACACACAGACACACACACAGACACACACACAGACACACACAGACACACACAGACACACACACACAGACACACAGACACACACACACTCACACAGATACACACACAGACACACACAGACACACACACAGACACACACACAGACACACACAGACACACACACACTCACACAGATACACACACAGACACAACAACAACAACCGCCATTCGCCACTAAGTGGCGGTGACGTCACCACGACGCTTGTGCCAGGCCATGTGCACCTTGAAGTGTCGAACGCCCGCTGGCAGGAGGTCACGGGGCAGACCCAGCAGGTGCCACGGGTCGACTGACCGAGATGACCGAGATGACCGAGATGACTGAGATGACTGGCTGATGCACCAACTGTGCCCCCTACTGTGCCAACTTGCTGTGCTTTAGCCACCCGGCGCTCCACTCGTTGTTGTGAGCGTCGCTCCTCCGCCCTCCGTTGTTGTTGGAGGGCGACTGCCTCCAACTGCCCAGTAGCGTCCTTCACGAGCCTCCTCCACTGAGGCCGATCTTGACACCGCTGGTACCAGTCATCGGCAAGTCCACTCAGCTCTACCACATCACTCCATCTCTTCTCTAGCCCGTGCCGCGCCCGTTTAGCCCCCTCGATCCGGCCGAACAAAAGCTGTTTAGGCATGCGGTGGCTGGGCATGCGGGCTACATGACCCAGCCAACGCAGCCTTGCCTGCCGGAGTAGTTCACCGATGGGACTTTGTCCACATCTTTCAAGAATTTGTGAGCTCCTCACACAATCACTCCAGACCAGGTGCCAGCATCATGGTCAACTCGGGCATTGAAGTCACCCAACAAGATGACTCTATCCCGAGTGGCCACTTTAGCCAGCACCTGTGACAGGAGGTCATAGAAGGCATGTGACTCATCGGCTTTGCCTGCATCCCTCCACGGATGTTCGTCTTCGGTGGGGGCATAAGTAACCACGACCACCACTCCTCGCCTCCGGTTGATGGGAAGGCGAGCCCAAAGTAGCCTGGGGCTTACAGCTTCCCACAGCTCACCGCCACGCTCCCACGCCCCCTTCATTCTTTTGTTCAGAAGAAGAGCCACTCCCTGTTGTTTGGCAGTCTCCTGCCCCGAGTAGAGGACTGTCCACCCCTCATGGTGGCAGGAGCCAGAGCCGGTCCACCGGACCTCCTGAATCCAGGCGGTACCGGTCCAGCTCCCGACAGAGGAGTGGCAGCCTCTCCTCCGCAGTGAGCGTTCGAACATTCCACATGGCCACACGAAGTGGCTTTTCGTTGCTTCTGGAGGAGCCCCGAGGGTGAAGATTCAGTCTCCTGGCTCCGCCAATTGGGGTTTGGCCAGGAGACGTCATAGACGCCTGTCCCCCCGGGGCCTCCGGCACAAGCTTATTAGTTACATATTTCAGTCGTGGTCTCGTGGTAATTAATTGAAGGTGGAGGGGTTACCAGCCCCTCGCACCCGTCCAGAGCCCCCGTTTAGCCACTGTGGTGGTCACAGTCACCATGAGGGGAGAGGCCAATGGGCATTGACCCTCCCCCCACGCCCACGACAGAGTTGCCCGTCCGGCACCGCGAGGAGGTTGGAGGTTGTTTTGCCGGACACTCATACACTCACAACAACAACAACAACAACCGCCATTCGCCACTAAGTGGCGGTGACGTCACCACGACGCTTGTGCCAGGCCAAGTGCACTTTGAGGCTGCCACGTGAAGTGTCGAACGCCCGCTGGCAGGAGGTCACGGGGCAGACCCAGCAGGTGCCACGGGTCGACTGACCGAGATGACCGAGATGACTGGCTGATGCACCACCTGTGCCCCCTACTGTGCAACTTGCTGTGCTTTAGCCACCCGGCGCTCCGCTCGTTGTTGTGAGCGTCGCTCCTCCGCCCTCCGTTGTTGTTGGAGGGCGACTGCCTCCAACTGCCCAGTAGCGTCCTTCACGAGCCTCCTCCACTGAGGCCGATCTTGACACCGCTGGTACCAGTCATCGGCAAGTCCACTCAGCTCCACGTCCTCCTGTACCACATCACTCCATCTCTTCTCTAGCCCGTGCCGCGCCCGTTTAGCCCCCTCGATCCGGCCGAACAAAAGCTGTTTAGGCATGCGGTGGCTGGGCACACACACAGATACACACACAGACACACACATACAGACACACACACACAGACACACACACTCACAGACACACAGACACACACACAGACACACACACAGACACACACATACAGACACACACACAGACACACAGACAGACACACACACACAGACACACACACTCACAGACACCCACACTCACAGACACACAGACACACACACACACACTCAGACACACACACGCAGACACAGACACACAGACAGACACACACACACAGACACACACACTCACAGACACACAGACACACACACACTCAGACACACAGACACACACACACACACTGACACACTCACCCACCTCCCCCACCCACCCCCCCACCCCCCCCACCCCCCCACCCCCACCCAGGACTACAACGAGGAGGTGCTGCGTGAGGTCACGATGCCCAACGTGCTACTCAACGTAGACCATGGTGACCATGGCAACCGTGGTGACCTTGTAGACCATGGTGACCATGGCAACCGTGGTGACCATGGCAACCGTGGCGTCAAACGCGTCGCGACCGACCAATCACCTTCCTCCGAAGCGGACGACGACCGCCATCACCACCGTCACCATGGCGACCACCTCCCCCGTCACCACGGCGACCACCTCCCCCGTCACCACGGCGACCACCTCCCCCGTCACCACGGCGACCACCACCACCCCCTCTTGGACCGCTGCCGCTTCTTTGCGGGCGACTGGTCCGCCGTGGAATCGGCTCTCTCCACCGGCGGTGGACTCACTGGTGGACTCGAAGGTGGACTCAGAGGTGGACTCCGCTACGACGTGGCCCTCACCTCCGAGAGCTGCTACCGCCCCGACTCGCTGCGCCGTCTGCACTCACTGCTGGTGACTCTGCTCGCACCGGGGGGCAGGGCCTACGTGGCCGGCAAGCGGCACTACTTCGGCCTGGGGGGTGGCACGGGGAGCCTGGAGCGCTACGCTGAGGCACGGGGAGAGATGGGGACCCGTGTGGTGTGGGCGAGTGGGGGGGGTGGGGAGGGTGGAGGGGGTGATGGGTTACGGAGGGAAGTGTTGGAGATGTGGCCTTTGGTGAGATGATGATGTTGATGTGGCCAGTGGTGAGATGATGATGGTGGTTTGGTTGATGAGATGATGACAATGTGGTCGTTTGGTTGCTGAGTGGGTGATGGTGGTGGTGGTGGTGGTGTGGCTGGCTGGATGATTGAGTGAGGGTGAGGTGGTGGTGGTGGTAGTAGTGGCTGGATGAGTGAGTGAGTGTGAGTGAGGTGGTGGGGGAGGTGGAGGTAGTAGTGGTGGTGGTGGTAGTGGTGGAGGTAGTGGTGGTGGTGGAGGTAGTAGTGGTGGTGGTGGTAGTGGTGGTGGTGGTAGTGGTAGTGGTGGTGGTGGTGGTGGTAGTGGTGGTAGTGGTGGAGAAGGTGGTGGTGGTGGTGGTGTGGCTGGCTGGATGAGTGAGTGAGGGTGAGGTGGTGGTGGTGGGGGTGATGGGTGGAGCTTTCTGCGTGCTATATAAAGACATCAACTGAAGCTCCGTTGCTGTTCATGGTGGTGATGATGGTCAGCCAGCCAAGATGACTCAACACTGCCACCCATAGACTCAACACTGCCACCCACAGACTCAACACTGTCACCCATAGACTCAACACTGCCACCCACAGACTCAACACTGTCACCCACAGACTCAACACTGTCACCCATAGACTCAACACTGCCACCCACAGACTCAACACTGTCACCCATAGACTCAACACTGCCACCCACAGACTCAACACTGTCACCCACAGACTCAACACTGTCACCCATAGACTCAACACTGTCACCCACAGACTCAACACTGCCACCCATAGACTCAACACTGTCACCCACAGACTCAACACTGTCACCCATAGACTCAACACTGCCACCCACAGACTCAACACTGTCACCCATAGACTCAACACTGTCACCCATAGACTCAACACTGCCACCCACAGACTCAACACTGTCACCCATAGACTCAACACTGCCACCCACAGACTCAACACTGTCACCCATAGACTCAACACTGCCACCCACAGACTCAACACTGCCACCCATAGACTCAACACTGCCACCCATAGACTCAACACTGTCACCCATAGACTCAACACTGCCACCCACAGACTCAACACTGTCACCCATAGACTCAACACTGCCACCCACAGACTCAACACTGTCACCCATAGACTCAACACTGCCACCCATAGACTCAACACTGTCACCCATAGACTCAACACTGTCACCCACAGACTCAACACTGCCCACAGACTCAACACTGTCACCCACAGACTCAACACTGTCACCCATAGACTCAACACTGCCACCCATAGACTCAACACTGTCACCCACAGACTCAACACTGCCATAGACTCAACACTGCCACCCACAGACTCAACACTGCCATAGACTCAACACTGTCACCCATAGACTCAACACTGCCACCCATAGACTCAACACTGCCACCCATAGACTCAACACTGCCACCCATAGACTCAACACTGTCACCCACAGACTCAACACTGGCATAGACTCAACACTGCCACCCACAGACTCAACACTGCCATAGACTCAACACTGCCACCCATAGACTCAACACTGTCACCCACAGACTCAACACTGCCATAGACTCAACACTGCCACCCATAGACTCAACACTGCCACCCATAGACTCAACACTGCCACCCACAGACTCAACACTGCCACCCATAGACTCAACACTGTCACCCACAGACTCAACACTGTCACCCACAGACTCAACACTGTCACCCATAGACTCAACACTGCCACCATAGACTCAACACTGCCACCCACAGACTCAACACTGTCACCCACAGACTCAACACTGCCACCCATAGACTCAACACTGTCACCCACAGACTCAACACTGTCACCCACAGACTCAACACTGTCACCCATAGACTCAACACTGCCACCCATAGACTCAACACTGCCACCCATAGACTCAACACTGTCACCCACAGACTCAACACTGCCACCCATAGACTCAACACTGTCACCCACAGACTCAACACTGTCACCCACAGACTCAACACTGTCACCCACAGACTCAACACTGTCACCCATAGACTCAACACTGCCACCCATAGACTCAACACTGTCACCCACAGACTCAACACTGTCACCCACAGACTCAACACTGCCACCCATAGACTCAACACTGCCACCCATAGACTCAACACTGTCACCCACAGACTCAACACTGTCACCCACAGACTCAACACTGTCACCCACAGATTCAACACTGTCACCCATAGACTCAACACTGCCACCCATAGACTCAACACTGCCACCCATAGACTCAACACTGCCACCCACAGACTCAACACTGTCACCCATAGACTCAACACTGTCACCCATAGACTCAACACTGTCACCCACAGACTCAACACTGCCACCCATAGACTCAACACTGCCACCCACAGACTCAACACTGTCACCCACAGACTCAACACTGTCACCCACAGACTCAACACTGTCACCCATAGACTCAACACTGTCACCCACAGACTCAACACTGTCACCCATAGACTCAACACTGTCACCCATAGACTCAACACTGCCACCCATAGACTCAACACTGTCACCCATAGACTCAACACTGTCACCCACAGACTCAACACTGCCCACAGACTCAACACTGTCACCCACAGACTCAACACTATCACCCATAGACTCAACACTGCCACCCATAGACTCAACACTGTCACCCACAGACTCAACACTGCCATAGACTCAACACTGCCACCCACAGACTCAACACTGCCATAGACTCAAGACTGTCACCCATAGACTCAACACTGCCACCCATAGACTCAACACTGCCACCCATAGACTCAACACTGCCACCCATAGACTCAACACTGTCACCCACAGACTCAACACTGCCATAGACTCAACACTGCCACCCACAGACTCAACACTGCCATAGACTCAACACTGCCACCCATAGACTCAACACTGTCACCCACAGACTCAACACTGCCATAGACTCAACACTGCCACCCATAGACTCAACACTGCCACCCATAGACTCAACACTGCCACCCACAGACTCAACACTGTCACCCACAGACTCAACACTGCCATAGACTCAACACTGTCACCCATAGACTCAACACTGCCATAGACTCAACACTGCACCATAGACTCAACACTGCACCATAGACTCAACACTGCACCATAGACTCAACACTGCACCATAGACTCAACACTGCACCATAGACTCAACACTGCACCATAGACTCAACACTGCACCATAGACTCAACACTGCACCATAGACTCAACACTGCACCATAGACTCAACACTGCACCATAGACTCAACACTGCCACCCATAGACTCAACACTGCACCATGACTCAACACTGTCCATAGACTCAACACTGCACCATAGACTCAACACTGCCACCCACAGACTCAACACTGTCACCCACAGACTCAACACTGCCACCCACAGACTCAACACTGTCACCCACAGACTCAACACTGCCACCCATAGACTCAACACTGTCACCCACAGACTCAACACTGCCACCCACAGACTCAACACTGTCACCCACAGACTCAACACTGTCACCCACAGACTCAACACTGTCACCCACAGACTCAACACTGTCACCCACAGACTCAACACTGTCACCCACAGACTCAACACTGTCACCCACAGACTCAACACTGTCACCCACAGACTCAACACTGCCACCCACAGACTCAACACTGTCACCCACAGACTCAACACTGTCACCCACAGACTCAACACTGCCACCCATAGACTCAACACTGTCACCCACAGACTCAACACTGTCACCCACAGACTCAACACTGTCACCCACAGACTCAACACTGCCATAGACTCAACACTGCCACCCATAGACTCAACACTGCCACCCATAGACTCAACACTGCCACCCACAGACTCAACACTGCCACCCATAGACTCAACACTGTCACCCACAGACTCAACACTGTCACCCACAGACTCAACACTGTCACCCATAGACTCAACACTGCCACCCATAGACTCAACACTGCCACCCACAGACTCAACACTGTCACCCACAGACTCAACACTGCCACCCATAGACTCAACACTGTCACCCACAGACTCAACACTGTCACCCACAGACTCAACACTGTCACCCATAGACTCAACACTGCCACCCATAGACTCAACACTGCCACCCATAGACTCAACACTGTCACCCACAGACTCAACACTGCCACCCATAGACTCAACACTGTCACCCACAGACTCAACACTGTCACCCACAGACTCAACACTGTCACCCACAGACTCAACACTGTCACCCATAGACTCAACACTGCCACCCATAGACTCAACACTGTCACCCACAGACTCAACACTGTCACCCACAGACTCAACACTGCCACCCATAGACTCAACACTGCCACCCATAGACTCAACACTGTCACCCACAGACTCAACACTGTCACCCACAGACTCAACACTGTCACCCACAGATTCAACACTGTCACCCATAGACTCAACACTGCCACCCATAGACTCAACACTGCCACCCATAGACTCAACACTGCCACCCACAGACTCAACACTGTCACCCATAGACTCAACACTGTCACCCATAGACTCAACACTGTCACCCACAGACTCAACACTGCCACCCATAGACTCAACACTGCCACCCACAGACTCAACACTGTCACCCACAGACTCAACACTGTCACCCACAGACTCAACACTGTCACCCATAGACTCAACACTGTCACCCACAGACTCAACACTGTCACCCATAGACTCAACACTGTCACCCATAGACTCAACACTGCCACCCATAGACTCAACACTGTCACCCATAGACTCAACACTGTCACCCACAGACTCAACACTGCCCACAGACTCAACACTGTCACCCACAGACTCAACACTATCACCCATAGACTCAACACTGCCACCCATAGACTCAACACTGTCACCCACAGACTCAACACTGCCATAGACTCAACACTGCCACCCACAGACTCAACACTGCCATAGACTCAAGACTGTCACCCATAGACTCAACACTGCCACCCATAGACTCAACACTGCCACCCATAGACTCAACACTGCCACCCATAGACTCAACACTGTCACCCACAGACTCAACACTGCCATAGACTCAACACTGCCACCCACAGACTCAACACTGCCATAGACTCAACACTGCCACCCATAGACTCAACACTGTCACCCACAGACTCAACACTGCCATAGACTCAACACTGCCACCCATAGACTCAACACTGCCACCCATAGACTCAACACTGCCACCCACAGACTCAACACTGTCACCCACAGACTCAACACTGCCATAGACTCAACACTGTCACCCATAGACTCAACACTGCCATAGACTCAACACTGCACCATAGACTCAACACTGCACCATAGACTCAACACTGCACCATAGACTCAACACTGCACCATAGACTCAACACTGCACCATAGACTCAACACTGCACCATAGACTCAACACTGCACCATAGACTCAACACTGCACCATAGACTCAACACTGCACCATAGACTCAACACTGCACCATAGACTCAACACTGCCACCCATAGACTCAACACTGCACCATGACTCAACACTGTCCATAGACTCAACACTGCACCATAGACTCAACACTGCCACCCACAGACTCAACACTGTCACCCACAGACTCAACACTGCCACCCACAGACTCAACACTGTCACCCACAGACTCAACACTGCCACCCATAGACTCAACACTGTCACCCACAGACTCAACACTGCCACCCACAGACTCAACACTGTCACCCACAGACTCAACACTGTCACCCACAGACTCAACACTGTCACCCACAGACTCAACACTGTCACCCACAGACTCAACACTGTCACCCACAGACTCAACACTGTCACCCACAGACTCAACACTGTCACCCACAGACTCAACACTGCCACCCACAGACTCAACACTGTCACCCACAGACTCAACACTGTCACCCACAGACTCAACACTGCCACCCATAGACTCAACACTGTCACCCACAGACTCAACACTGTCACCCACAGACTCAACACTGTCACCCATAGACTCAACACTGCCACCCATAGACTCAACACTGCCACCCATAGACTCAACACTGTCACCCACAGACTCAACACTGCCACCCATAGACTCAACACTGTCACCCACAGACTCAACACTGTCACCCACAGACTCAACACTGTCACCCACAGACTCAACACTGTCACCCATAGACTCAACACTGCCACCCATAGACTCAACACTGTCACCCACAGACTCAACACTGTCACCCACAGACTCAACACTGCCACCCATAGACTCAACACTGCCACCCATAGACTCAACACTGTCACCCACAGACTCAACACTGTCACCCACAGACTCAACACTGTCACCCACAGACTCAACACTGTCACCCACAGACTCAACACTGCCACCCACAGACTCAACACTGTCACCCACAGACTCAACACTGCCACCCATAGACTCAACACTGTCACCCACAGACTCAACACTGCCACCCACAGACTCAACACTGTCACCCACAGACTCAACACTGCCACCCACAGACTCAACACTGTCACCCACAGACTCAACACTCACCCACAGACTCAACACTGTCACCCACAGACTCAACACTGTCACCCACAGACTCAACACTGTCACCCACAGACTCAACACTGTCACCCACAGACTCAACACTGTCACCCACAGACTCAACACTGTCACCCACAGACTCAACACTGTCACCCACAGACTCAACACTGCCACCCATAGACTCAACACTGCCACCCATAGACTCAACACTGCCACCCATAGACTCAACACTGTCACCCACAGACTCAACACTGCCACCCATAGACTCAACACTGCCACCCATAGACTCAACACTGTCACCCACAGACTCAACACTGTCACCCACAGACTCAACACTGTCACCCACAGACTCAACACTGTCACCCATAGACTCAACACTGCCACCCATAGACTCAACACTGTCACCCACAGACTCAACACTGCCACCCATAGACTCAACACTGTCACCCACAGACTCAACACTGTCACCCACAGACTCAACACTGTCACCCACAGACTCAACACTGTCACCCATAGACTCAAAACTACCACCCATAGACTCAACACTGTCACCCACAGACTCAACACTGTCACCCACAGACTCAACACTGCCACCCATAGACTCAACACTGCCACCCATAGACTCAACACTGTCACCCACAGACTCAACACTGTCACCCACAGACTCAACACTGTCACCCACAGACTCAACACTGTCACCCATAGACTCAACACTGCCACCCATAGACTCAACACTGCCACCCATAGACTCAACACTGCCACCCACAGACTCAACACTGTCACCCATAGACTCAACACTGTCACCCATAGACTCAACACTGTCACCCACAGACTCAACACTGCCACCCATAGACTCAACACTGCCACCCACAGACTCAACACTGTCACCCACAGACTCAACACTGTCACCCACAGACTCAACACTGTCACCCACAGACTCAACACTGTCACCCACAGACTCAACACTGCCACCCACAGACTCAACACTGTCACCCACAGACTCAACACTGTCACCCATAGACTCAACACTGTCACCCATAGACTCAACACTGTCACCCACAGACTCAACACTGTCACCCACAGACTCAACACTGTCACCCATAGACTCAACACTGTCACCCACAGACTCAACACTGTCACCCATAGACTCAACACTGCCACCCACAGACTCAACACTGTCACCCACAGACTCAACACTGTCACCCACAGACTCAACACTGTCACCCACAGACTCAACACTGCCATAGACTCAACACTGTCACCCATAGACTCAACACTGCCATAGACTCAACACTGCACCATAGACTCAACACTGCACCATAGACTCAACACTGCACCATAGACTCAACACTGCACCATAGACTCAACACTGCACCATAGACTCAACACTGCACCATAGACTCAACACTGCACCATAGACTCAACACTGCACCATAGACTCAACACTGCACCATAGACTCAACACTGCCACCCATAGACTCAACACTGCACCATGACTCAACACTGTCCATAGACTCAACACTGCACCATAGACTCAACACTGCCACCCACAGACTCAACACTGCCACCCACAGACTCAACACTGTCACCCACAGACTCAACACTGCCACCCATAGACTCAACACTGTCACCCACAGACTCAACACTGCCACCCACAGACTCAACACTGTCACCCACAGACTCAACACTGCCACCCACAGACTCAACACTGTCACCCACAGACTCAACACTGCCACCCACAGACTCAACACTGTCACCCACAGACTCAACACTGCCACCCACAGACTCAACACTGTCACCCACAGACTCAACACTGTCACCCACAGACTCAACACTGTCACCCACAGACTCAACACTGTCACCCACAGACTCAACACTGCCACCCATAGACTCAACACTGCCACCCACAGACTCAACACTGCCACCCACAGACTCAACACTGTCACCCACAGACTCAACACTGTCACCCACAGACTCAACACTGCCACCCATAGACTCAACACTGTCACCCACAGACTCAACACTGTCACCCACAGACTCAACACTGTCACCCATAGACTCAACACTGCCACCCATAGACTCAACACTGCCACCCATAGACTCAACACTGTCACCCACAGACTCAACACTGCCACCCATAGACTCAACACTGTCACCCACAGACTCAACACTGTCACCCACAGACTCAACACTGTCACCCACAGACTCAACACTGTCACCCATAGACTCAACACTGCCACCCATAGACTCAACACTGTCACCCACAGACTCAACACTGTCACCCACAGACTCAACACTGCCACCCATAGACTCAACACTGCCACCCATAGACTCAACACTGTCACCCACAGACTCAACACTGTCACCCACAGACTCAACACTGTCACCCACAGACTCAACACTGTCACCCATAGACTCAACACTGCCACCCATAGACTCAACACTGCCACCCATAGACTCAACACTGCCACCCACAGACTCAACACTGTCACCCATAGACTCAACACTGTCACCCATAGACTCAACACTGTCACCCACAGACTCAACACTGCCACCCATAGACTCAACACTGCCACCCACAGACTCAACACTGTCACCCACAGACTCAACACTGTCACCCACAGACTCAACACTGCCACCCACAGACTCAACACTGTCACCCACAGACTCAACACTGTCACCCATAGACTCAACACTGCCACCCATAGACTCAACACTGCCACCCACCGACTCAACACTGTCACCCACAGACTCAACACTGCCACCCATAGACTCAACACTGTCACCCATAGACTCAACACTGTCACCCACAGACTCAACACTGTCACCCACAGACTCAACACTGTCACCCATAGACTCAACACTGTCACCCACAGACTCAACACTGTCACCCATAGACTCAACACTGCCACCCATAGACTCAACACTGTCACCCATAGACTCAACACTGCCACCCACAGACTCAGCACTGTCACCCACAGACTCAACACTGCCACCCATAGACTCAACACTGTCACCCATAGACTCAACACTGCCACCCACAGACTCAACACTGTCACCCATAGACTCAACACTGCCACCCATAGACTCAACACTGTCACCCATAGACTTAACACTGTCACCCATAGACTCAACACTGTCACCCATAGACTCAACACTGCCACCCACAGACTCAACACTGTCACCCATAGACTCAACACTGTCACCCATAGACTCAACACTGTCACCCATAGACTCAACACTGCCACCCACAGACTCAACACTGTCACCCATAGACTCAACACTGTCACCCATAGACTCAACACTGTCACCCATAGACTCAACACTGTCACCCACAGACTCAACACTGTCACCCACAGACTCAACACTGTCACCCACAGACTCAACACTGTCACCCATAGACTCAACACTGCCACCCATAGACTCAACACTGTCACCCACAGACTCAACACTGTCACCCATAGACTCAACACTGTCACCCACAGACTCAACACTGCCACCCATAGACTCAACACTGTCACCCATAGACTCAACACTGTCACCCACAGACTCAACACTGTCACCCACAGACTCAACACTGTCACCCATAGACTCAACACTGCCACCCATAGACTCAACACTGTCACCCATAGACTCAACACTGCCACCCACAGACTCAGCACTGTCACCCACAGACTCAACACTGCCACCCATAGACTCAACACTGTCACCCACAGACTCAACACTGTCACCCATAGACTCAGCACTGTCACCCACAGACTCAACACTGGCACCCATAGACTCAACACTGCCACCCACAGACTCAACACTGGCACCCACAGACTCAACACTGTCACCCACAGACTCAACACTGTCACCCACAGACTCAGCACTGCCACCCACAGACTCAACACTGTCACCCATAGACTCAACACTGCCACCCACAGACTCAACACTGGCACCCACAGACTCAACACTGTCACCCACAGACTCAACACTGTCACCCATAGACTCAACACTGTCACCCACAGACTCAGCACTGCCACCCACAGACTCAACACTGTCACCCATAGACTCAACACTGCCACCCACAGACTCAACACTGGCACCCACAGACTCAACACTGTCACCCATAGACTCAACACTGCCACCCACAGACTCAACACTGTCACCCATAGACTCAACACTGTCACCCACAGACTCAACACTGTCACCCATAGACTCAACACTGTCACCCACAGACTCAACACTGTCACCCACAGACTCAACACTGTCACCCACAGACTCAGCACTGACACCCATAGACTCAGCACTGACACCCACAGACTCAACACTGTCACCCACAGACTCAACACTGACACCCATAGACTCAACACTGTCACCCACAGACTCAACACTGTCACCCATAGACTCAACACTGTCACCCACAGACTCAACACTGTCACCCACAGACTCAACACTGCCACCCATAGACTCAACACTGTCACCCACAGACTCAACACTGCCACCCACAGACTCAACACTGTCACCCACAGACTCAACACTGCCACCCACAGACTCAACACTGTCACCCACAGACTCAACACTGCCACCCACAGACTCAACACTGTCACCCACAGACTCAACACTGCCACCCACAGACTCAACACTGTCACCCACAGACTCAACACTGTCACCCACAGACTCAACACTGTCACCCACAGACTCAACACTGTCACCCACAGACTCAACACTGCCACCCATAGACTCAACACTGCCACCCACAGACTCAACACTGCCACCCACAGACTCAACACTGTCACCCACAGACTCAACACTGTCACCCACAGACTCAACACTGCCACCCATAGACTCAACACTGTCACCCACAGACTCAACACTGTCACCCACAGACTCAACACTGTCACCCATAGACTCAACACTGCCACCCATAGACTCAACACTGCCACCCATAGACTCAACACTGTCACCCACAGACTCAACACTGTCACCCATAGACTCAACACTGTCACCCACAGACTCAGCACTGCCACCCACAGACTCAACACTGTCACCCATAGACTCAACACTGCCACCCACAGACTCAACACTGCCACCCACAGACTCAACACTGTCACCCATAGACTCAACACTGCCACCCACAGACTCAACACTGTCACCCATAGACTCAACACTGTCACCCACAGACTCAACACTGTCACCCATAGACTCAACACTGTCACCCACAGACTCAACACTGTCACCCACAGACTCAACACTGTCACCCACAGACTCAGCACTGACACCCATAGACTCAGCACTGACACCCACAGACTCAACACTGTCACCCACAGACTCAACACTGACACCCATAGACTCAACACTGTCACCCACAGACTCAACACTGTCACCCATAGACTCAACACTGTCACCCACAGACTCAACACTGTCACCCACAGACTCAACACTGTCACCCACAGACTCAGCACTGACACCCATAGACTCAGCACTGACACCCACAGACTCAACACTGTCACCCACAGACTCAACACTGACACCCACAGACTCAGCACTGACACCCACAGACTCAACACTGTCACCCATAGACTCAACACTGTCACCCACAGACTCAACACTGTCACCCATAGACTCAACACTGTCACCCACAGACTCAACACTGTCACCCACAGACTCAGCACTGACACCCATAGACTCAACACTGTCACCCATAGACTCAACACTGTCACCCACAGACTCAACACTGTCACCCACAGACTCAACACTGTCACCCACAGACTCAACACTGTCACCCACAGACTCAACACTGCCACCCACAGACTCAACACTGTCACCCACAGACTCAACACTGTCACCCACAGACTCAACACTGTCACCCACAGACTCAACACTGTCACCCACAGACTCAACACTGTCACCCACAGACTCAACACTGTCACCCACAGACTCAACACTGTCACCCACAGACTCAACACTGTCACCCACAGACTCAACACTGTCACCCACAGACTCAGCACTGACACCCACAGACTCAACACTGTCACCCACAGACTCAGCACTGACACCCATAGACTCAGCACTGACACCCACAGACTCAACACTGTCACCCACAGACTCAACACTGTCACCCACAGACTCAGCACTGTCACCCATAGACTCAACACTGTCACCCACAGACTCAGCACTGTCACCCACAGACTCAGCACTGTCACCCATAGACTCAACACTGCCACCCACAGACTCAACACTGTCACCCACAGACTCAGCACTGTCACCCATAGACTCAACACTGCCACCCATAGACTCAACACTGTCACCCATAGACTCAACACTGCCACCCATAGACTCAACACTGTCACCCACAGACTCAACACTGTCACCCACAGACTCAACACTGTCACCCATAGACTCAACACTGTCACCCACAGACTCAACACTGTCACCCACAGACTCAACACTGTCACCCACAGACTCAGCACTGACACCCATAGACTCAGCACTGACACCCACAGACTCAACACTGCCACCCACAGACTCAACACTGTCACCCACAGACTCAACACTGTCACCCACAGACTCAGCACTGACACCCACAGACTCAACACTGTCACCCACAGACTCAACACTGTCACCCATAGACTCAACACTGTCACCCACAGACTCAACACTGCCACCCATAGACTCAACACTGTCACCCATAGACTCAACACTGTCACCCACAGACTCAACACTGTCACCCACAGACTCAACACTGTCACCCATAGACTCAACACTGCCACCCATAGACTCAACACTGTCACCCATAGACTCAACACTGCCACCCACAGACTCAGCACTGTCACCCACAGACTCAACACTGCCACCCATAGACTCAACACTGTCACCCACAGACTCAACACTGTCACCCATAGACTCAGCACTGTCACCCACAGACTCAACACTGGCACCCATAGACTCAACACTGCCACCCACAGACTCAACACTGGCACCCACAGACTCAACACTGTCACCCACAGACTCAACACTGTCACCCACAGACTCAGCACTGCCACCCACAGACTCAACACTGTCACCCATAGACTCAACACTGCCACCCACAGACTCAACACTGGCACCCACAGACTCAACACTGTCACCCACAGACTCAACACTGTCACCCATAGACTCAACACTGTCACCCACAGACTCAGCACTGCCACCCACAGACTCAACACTGTCACCCATAGACTCAACACTGCCACCCACAGACTCAACACTGGCACCCACAGACTCAACACTGTCACCCATAGACTCAACACTGCCACCCACAGACTCAACACTGTCACCCATAGACTCAACACTGTCACCCACAGACTCAACACTGTCACCCATAGACTCAACACTGTCACCCACAGACTCAACACTGTCACCCACAGACTCAACACTGTCACCCACAGACTCAGCACTGACACCCATAGACTCAGCACTGACACCCACAGACTCAACACTGTCACCCACAGACTCAACACTGACACCCATAGACTCAACACTGTCACCCACAGACTCAACACTGTCACCCATAGACTCAACACTGCCACCCACAGACTCAACACTGTCACCCACAGACTCAGCACTGTCACCCATAGACTCAACACTGCCACCCATAGACTCAACACTGTCACCCATAGACTCAACACTGCCACCCATAGACTCAACACTGTCACCCACAGACTCAACACTGTCACCCACAGACTCAACACTGTCACCCATAGACTCAACACTGTCACCCACAGACTCAACACTGTCACCCACAGACTCAACACTGTCACCCACAGACTCAGCACTGACACCCATAGACTCAGCACTGACACCCACAGACTCAACACTGCCACCCACAGACTCAACACTGTCACCCACAGACTCAACACTGTCACCCACAGACTCAGCACTGACACCCACAGACTCAACACTGTCACCCACAGACTCAACACTGTCACCCATAGACTCAACACTGTCACCCACAGACTCAACACTGCCACCCATAGACTCAACACTGTCACCCATAGACTCAACACTGTCACCCACAGACTCAACACTGTCACCCACAGACTCAACACTGTCACCCATAGACTCAACACTGCCACCCATAGACTCAACACTGTCACCCATAGACTCAACACTGCCACCCACAGACTCAGCACTGTCACCCACAGACTCAACACTGCCACCCATAGACTCAACACTGTCACCCACAGACTCAACACTGTCACCCATAGACTCAGCACTGTCACCCACAGACTCAACACTGGCACCCATAGACTCAACACTGCCACCCACAGACTCAACACTGGCACCCACAGACTCAACACTGTCACCCACAGACTCAACACTGTCACCCACAGACTCAGCACTGCCACCCACAGACTCAACACTGTCACCCATAGACTCAACACTGCCACCCACAGACTCAACACTGGCACCCACAGACTCAACACTGTCACCCACAGACTCAACACTGTCACCCATAGACTCAACACTGTCACCCACAGACTCAGCACTGCCACCCACAGACTCAACACTGTCACCCATAGACTCAACACTGCCACCCACAGACTCAACACTGGCACCCACAGACTCAACACTGTCACCCATAGACTCAACACTGCCACCCACAGACTCAACACTGTCACCCATAGACTCAACACTGTCACCCACAGACTCAACACTGTCACCCATAGACTCAACACTGTCACCCACAGACTCAACACTGTCACCCACAGACTCAACACTGTCACCCACAGACTCAGCACTGACACCCATAGACTCAGCACTGACACCCACAGACTCAACACTGTCACCCACAGACTCAACACTGACACCCATAGACTCAACACTGTCACCCACAGACTCAACACTGTCACCCATAGACTCAACACTGTCACCCACAGACTCAACACTGTCACCCACAGACTCAACACTGCCACCCATAGACTCAACACTGTCACCCACAGACTCAACACTGCCACCCACAGACTCAACACTGTCACCCACAGACTCAACACTGCCACCCACAGACTCAACACTGTCACCCACAGACTCAACACTGCCACCCACAGACTCAACACTGTCACCCACAGACTCAACACTGCCACCCACAGACTCAACACTGTCACCCACAGACTCAACACTGTCACCCACAGACTCAACACTGTCACCCACAGACTCAACACTGTCACCCACAGACTCAACACTGCCACCCATAGACTCAACACTGCCACCCACAGACTCAACACTGCCACCCACAGACTCAACACTGTCACCCACAGACTCAACACTGTCACCCACAGACTCAACACTGCCACCCATAGACTCAACACTGTCACCCACAGACTCAACACTGTCACCCACAGACTCAACACTGTCACCCATAGACTCAACACTGCCACCCATAGACTCAACACTGCCACCCATAGACTCAACACTGTCACCCACAGACTCAACACTGCCACCCATAGACTCAACACTGTCACCCACAGACTCAACACTGTCACCCACAGACTCAACACTGTCACCCACAGACTCAACACTGTCACCCATAGACTCAACACTGCCACCCATAGACTCAACACTGTCACCCACAGACTCAACACTGTCACCCACAGACTCAACACTGCCACCCATAGACTCAACACTGCCACCCATAGACTCAACACTGTCACCCACAGACTCAACACTGTCACCCACAGACTCAACACTGTCACCCACAGACTCAACACTGTCACCCATAGACTCAACACTGCCACCCATAGACTCAACACTGCCACCCATAGACTCAACACTGCCACCCACAGACTCAACACTGTCACCCATAGACTCAACACTGTCACCCATAGACTCAACACTGTCACCCACAGACTCAACACTGCCACCCATAGACTCAACACTGCCACCCACAGACTCAACACTGTCACCCACAGACTCAACACTGTCACCCACAGACTCAACACTGCCACCCACAGACTCAACACTGTCACCCACAGACTCAACACTGTCACCCATAGACTCAACACTGCCACCCATAGACTCAACACTGCCACCCACAGACTCAACACTGTCACCCACAGACTCAACACTGCCACCCATAGACTCAACACTGTCACCCATAGACTCAACACTGTCACCCACAGACTCAACACTGTCACCCACAGACTCAACACTGTCACCCATAGACTCAACACTGTCACCCACAGACTCAACACTGTCACCCATAGACTCAACACTGCCACCCATAGACTCAACACTGTCACCCATAGACTCAACACTGCCACCCACAGACTCAGCACTGTCACCCACAGACTCAACACTGCCACCCATAGACTCAACACTGTCACCCATAGACTCAACACTGCCACCCACAGACTCAACACTGTCACCCATAGACTCAACACTGCCACCCATAGACTCAACACTGTCACCCATAGACTTAACACTGTCACCCATAGACTCAACACTGTCACCCATAGACTCAACACTGCCACCCACAGACTCAACACTGTCACCCATAGACTCAACACTGTCACCCATAGACTCAACACTGTCACCCATAGACTCAACACTGCCACCCACAGACTCAACACTGTCACCCATAGACTCAACACTGTCACCCATAGACTCAACACTGTCACCCACAGACTCAACACTGTCACCCACAGACTCAACACTGTCACCCACAGACTCAACACTGTCACCCATAGACTCAACACTGCCACCCATAGACTCAACACTGTCACCCACAGACTCAACACTGTCACCCATAGACTCAACACTGTCACCCACAGACTCAACACTGCCACCCATAGACTCAACACTGTCACCCATAGACTCAACACTGTCACCCACAGACTCAACACTGTCACCCACAGACTCAACACTGTCACCCATAGACTCAACACTGCCACCCATAGACTCAACACTGTCACCCATAGACTCAACACTGCCACCCACAGACTCAGCACTGTCACCCACAGACTCAACACTGCCACCCATAGACTCAACACTGTCACCCACAGACTCAACACTGTCACCCATAGACTCAGCACTGTCACCCACAGACTCAACACTGGCACCCATAGACTCAACACTGCCACCCACAGACTCAACACTGGCACCCACAGACTCAACACTGTCACCCACAGACTCAACACTGTCACCCACAGACTCAGCACTGCCACCCACAGACTCAACACTGTCACCCATAGACTCAACACTGCCACCCACAGACTCAACACTGGCACCCACAGACTCAACACTGTCACCCACAGACTCAACACTGTCACCCATAGACTCAACACTGTCACCCACAGACTCAGCACTGCCACCCACAGACTCAACACTGTCACCCATAGACTCAACACTGCCACCCACAGACTCAACACTGGCACCCACAGACTCAACACTGTCACCCATAGACTCAACACTGCCACCCACAGACTCAACACTGTCACCCATAGACTCAACACTGTCACCCACAGACTCAACACTGTCACCCATAGACTCAACACTGTCACCCACAGACTCAACACTGTCACCCACAGACTCAACACTGTCACCCACAGACTCAGCACTGACACCCATAGACTCAGCACTGACACCCACAGACTCAACACTGTCACCCACAGACTCAACACTGACACCCATAGACTCAACACTGTCACCCACAGACTCAACACTGTCACCCATAGACTCAACACTGTCACCCACAGACTCAACACTGTCACCCACAGACTCAACACTGTCACCCACAGACTCAGCACTGACACCCATAGACTCAGCACTGACACCCACAGACTCAACACTGTCACCCACAGACTCAACACTGACACCCACAGACTCAGCACTGACACCCACAGACTCAACACTGTCACCCATAGACTCAACACTGTCACCCACAGACTCAACACTGTCACCCATAGACTCAACACTGTCACCCACAGACTCAACACTGTCACCCACAGACTCAGCACTGACACCCATAGACTCAACACTGTCACCCATAGACTCAACACTGTCACCCACAGACTCAACACTGTCACCCACAGACTCAACACTGTCACCCACAGACTCAACACTGTCACCCACAGACTCAACACTGCCACCCACAGACTCAACACTGTCACCCACAGACTCAACACTGTCACCCACAGACTCAACACTGTCACCCACAGACTCAACACTGTCACCCACAGACTCAACACTGTCACCCACAGACTCAACACTGTCACCCACAGACTCAACACTGTCACCCACAGACTCAACACTGTCACCCACAGACTCAACACTGTCACCCACAGACTCAGCACTGACACCCACAGACTCAACACTGTCACCCACAGACTCAGCACTGACACCCATAGACTCAGCACTGACACCCACAGACTCAACACTGTCACCCACAGACTCAACACTGTCACCCACAGACTCAGCACTGTCACCCATAGACTCAACACTGTCACCCACAGACTCAGCACTGTCACCCACAGACTCAGCACTGTCACCCATAGACTCAACACTGCCACCCACAGACTCAACACTGTCACCCACAGACTCAGCACTGTCACCCATAGACTCAACACTGCCACCCATAGACTCAACACTGTCACCCATAGACTCAACACTGCCACCCATAGACTCAACACTGTCACCCACAGACTCAACACTGTCACCCACAGACTCAACACTGTCACCCATAGACTCAACACTGTCACCCACAGACTCAACACTGTCACCCACAGACTCAACACTGTCACCCACAGACTCAGCACTGACACCCATAGACTCAGCACTGACACCCACAGACTCAACACTGCCACCCACAGACTCAACACTGTCACCCACAGACTCAACACTGTCACCCACAGACTCAGCACTGACACCCACAGACTCAACACTGTCACCCACAGACTCAACACTGTCACCCACAGACTCAACACTGTCACCCACAGACTCAACACTGCCACCCATAGACTCAACACTGTCACCCACAGACTCAACACTGTCACCCACAGACTCAACACTGCCACCCACAGACTCAACACTGTCACCCACAGACTCAACACTGCCACCCACAGACTCAACACTGCCACCCACAGACTCAACACTGCCACCCATAGACTCAACACTGTCACCCACAGACTCAACACTGTCACCCACAGACTCAACACTGCCACCCACAGACTCAACACTGTCACCCACAGACTCAACACTGCCACCCACAGACTCAACACTGACACCCACAGACTCAACACTGACACCCACAGACTCAACACTGACACCCATAGACTCAACACTGCCACCCATAGACTCAACACTGTGAGTCTCTATGGGTCGCTTTGAGTCTGTGTGTGTCCATGGTAATCGATTTGTATTGGTTTCTGTAGATCGATGAGTATAGTTAGTATCATAGTAGCTACTCGCTACTAACAGCACTTGCCCCTACAGCCCTGCTAGAGGCTACCTGGGGCCACCTTTGTCTGTGTAACTGCACTTGCCCCTACAGCCCTGCTAGAGGCTACCTGGGGCCACCTTTGTCTGTGTAACTGCACTTGCCCCTACAGCCCTGCTAGAGGCTACCTGGGGCCACCTTTGTCTGTGGTATGCCCAGGTGAGTTTGACTCCGCAGGTCCATTTACGGTGGTGGAATGTGTGTGTGTGGGGAGTGGTGGCGCAGTGGTTAGCGCACTGTGTGTGTGTGGGGAGTGGTGGCGCAGTGGTTAGCGCACTGTGTGAGTGTGGGGAGTGGTGGCGCAGTGGTTAGCGCACTGTGTGAGTGTGGGGAGTGGTGGCGCAGTGGTTAGCGCACTGTGTGTGTGTGGGGAGTGGTGGCGCAGTGGTTAGCGCACTGTGTGTGTGAGGGGAGTGGTGGCGCAGTGGTTAGCGCACTGTGTGTGTGTGGGGAGTGGTGGTGCAGTGGTTAGCGCACTGTGTGTGTGTGGGGAGTGGTGGTGCAGTGGTTAGCGCACTGTGTGTGTGTAGGGGGAGTGGTGGTACAGTGGTTAGCGCACTCAGACACACATAGACAAATATGTATACACACAGACACACACACTCACACACAACAACAACAACCGCCATTCGCCACTAAGTGGCGGTGACGTCACCACGACGCTTGTGCCAGGCCATGTGCACCCTGAGGCCACGTGAAGTGTCGAACGCCCGCTGGCAGGAGGTCACGGGGCAGACCCAGGTGCCACGGGTCGACTGACCGAGATGACCGAGACGAGTGGCTGATGCACCACCTGTGCCCCCTACTGTGCCAACTTGCTGTGCTTTAGCCACCCAGCGCTCCGCTCGTTGTTGTGAGCGTCGCTCCTCCGCCCTCCGTTGTTGTTGGAGGGCGACTGCCTCCAACTGCCCAGTAGCGTCCTTCACGAGCCTCCTCCACTGAGGCCGATCTTGACACCGCTGGTACCAGTCATCGGCAAGTCCACTCAGCTCCACGTCCTCCTGTACCACATCACTCCATCTCTTCTCTAGCCCGTGCCGCGCCCGTTTAGCCCCCTCGATCCGGCCGAACAAAAGCTGTTTAGGCATGCGGTGGCTGGGCATGCGGGCTACATGACCCAGCCAACGCAGCCTTGCCTGCCGGAGGAGCTCACTGATAGGACTTTGCCCAGATCTTTCAAGGACTTGTGAGCTCCTCACACAATCCAGCCTGGTTAAACCCAGGATGGATCGTAGGCAGGCCAGCCTAAATGTTTCCAACCGGCGAAGATGCTCCACTAGGGGGGTCCACGTTTCGCAGACACAGACACACACACAGACACACACACACAGACACACACACACATAGACAAAGATGTATACACTCACACACACAGACACACACACACACACACAGAGACACACAGACACACACACACAGACACACACACAGACACACACACAGACACACACACACAGACACACACACAGACACACACACAGACACACACACACACAGACACACACACAGACACACACACACAGACACACACACAGACACACACACACAGACACACACACACACAGACACACACACAGACACACACACACAGACACACACACACAGACACACACACACAGACACACACACACAGACACACACACACACACAGACACACACACAGACACACACACACAGACACACACACACAGACACACACACTCACACACAGACACACACACAGACACACACACACAGACACACACACACAGACACACACACACACAGACACACACACACAGACACACACACAGACACACACACACAGACACACACACTCACACACAGACACACACACAGACACACACACACACACACACAGACACACACACACTCACACACAGACACACACACAGACACACACACAGACACACACACACACAGACACACACACACAGACACACACACACAGACACACACACTCACACAGACACACACACACAGACACACACACACAGACACACACACTCACACAGACACACACACACACAGACACACACACTCACACAGACACACACACAGACACACACACTCACACAGACACACACACACACAGACACACACACTCACACAGACACACACACACACAGACACACACACTCACACAGACACACACACAGACACACACACAGACACACACACAGACACACACACTCACACACAGACACACACACACACACAGACACACACACACACACAGACACACACACTCACACAGACACACACACACACACAGACACACACACACACACAGACACACACACTCACACAGACACACACACACACACAGACACACACACAGACACACACACTCACACACTGCCACACGATACGAGGCATGTTGCATGCTGTATGTTGAATGCTGCCTCGCCACAACAACAACAACCACCACAACAACAACAATCACCTTAACAACAACAACAATCACCTTAACAACAACAACAATCACCTTAACAACAACAACCACCACAACTACAACAACCACCACAACAACAACCACAACAACAACAACAATCACCTTAACAACAACAACAATCACCTTAACAACAACAACCACCACAACAACCACCACAACTACAACTAAAACAACAACCACCACCAGAGTGTAGTAGTGTATAGTGTAGTGTATAGTGTAGTAGTGTATAGTGTAGTGTATAGTGTAGTGTATAGTGTAGTAGTGTATAGTGTAGTAGTGTATAGTGTAGTGTATAGTGTAGTGTATAGTGTAGTGTATAGTGTAGTAGTGTATAGTGTAGTAGTGTATAGTGTAGTGTATAGTGTAGTAGTGTATAGTGTAGTGTATAGTGTAGTAGTGTATAGTGTAGTAGTGTATAGTGTAGTTGTGTATAGTGTAGTGTATAGTGTAGTAGTGTATAGTGTAGTGTATAGTGTAGTAGTGTATAGTGTAGTAGTGTATAGTGTAGTAGTGTATAGTGTAGTGTAGTAGTGTATAGTGTAGTGTATAGTGTAGTGTATAGTGTAGTAGTGTATAGTGTAGTGTATAGTGTAGTAGTGTATAGTGTAGTGTATAGTGTAGTAGTGTATAGTGTAGTAGTGTATAGTGTATAGTGTAGTGTATAGTATAGTGTAGTGTATAGTGTAGTGTATAGTGTAGTGTATAGTGTAGTGTATAGTGTAGTAGTGTATAGTGTAGTGTATAGTGTAGTAGTGTATAGTGTAGTAGTGTATAGTGTAGTAGTGTATAGTGTTGTAGTGTATAGTGTAGTAGTGTATAGTGTAGTAGTGTATAGTGTTGTAGTGTATAGTGTAGTGTATAGTGTAGTGTAGTAGTGTATAGTGTAGTGTAGTAGTGTATAGTGTAGTGTATAGTGTAGTAGTGTATAGTGTAGTGTATAGAGTAGTGTATAGTGTAGTAGTGTGTAGTGTATATAGAACTTCTTTCGCTCCGTACTTAGCCACAACATCATCATCATCATCCTCAACAACAACCACCACCACAACCAACAACAACAACCATCAACAACCACCACCATCACCACCATCACCACCACCACCAACAACATCATCATCATCCTCAACAACCACAACCACCACCAACCACCACCACAACCATCAACAACCACCACCATCACCACCATCACCACCACCACCAACAACATCATCATCATCCTCAACAACCACAACCACCACCAACCACCACCACAACCATCAACAACCACCACCATCACCACCACCACCATCACCACCACCACCAACAACATCATCATCATCCTCAACAACCACAACCACCACCACCAACCACCACCACAACCATCAACATCAACAACAACAACCACCATCAACAACCACCACCAACACAACCATCAACAACCACCACCAACAACAACCACCACCACCACAACCATCATCATCATCCTCAACAACTACAACCACCACCAACAGCCACCATCACAACCATCAACATCATCAACAACAACCACCACCACCACCACCACCAACAACCACCACCACCACAACCATCAACATCATCCTCAACAACCACCACCACCAACAACAACCACCACCACAATCATCATCATCATCCTCAACAACTACAACCACCACCAACAACCACCATCACAACCATCAACATCATCAACAACAACCACCACCACCAACAACCACCACCACCACAACCATCAACATCATCAACAACCACCACCACCATCAACCACCACAACCTTCACCACTACCATCAACCACCACCACCACCACAACCATCAACATCATCATCAACAACCACCACCAACAACCACAACCACCACCACCACCATCAACATCCACCACCACCACAACCATCAACATCATCATCAACATCATCATCAACAACCACCACCACCACCATCAACAACCACCACCACCAACAACCACCATCACAACCATCAACATCATCAACAACAACCACCACCACCAACCACCACCACCACCACAACCATCAACATCACCACCAACCACCACCACCACCACCACCACCACAACCATCAACATCAACCCTTGGGGGCTTACGAATCCAAGTAGAATCGTCGAGACATTTATATATTTATTTAAGTTTCTACATTTGTTACATTTTTGTGAAATTAAATGTCACAAACTGCGTGCCGCTAGACATGGTGGCATTACCACATCGGCCCCGGGGGAGACACGACGATTTGCATGAGCGACATCGTGGTGGTCGCAGAGAAGTTTGCGTGGAGTGTGTTGTGACCCGCAGAGACCCATAGAGATACACAGAGACTCATAGAGACCCACAGAGACCCACAGTAATCCGCAGAGACACCCACAGAGGCTCAACAACAACCACCACCACCATCATCATCAACAACAACCGCCATTCGCCACGAAGTGGCGGTGACGTCACCACGACGCTTGTGCCAGGCCAAGTGCACCTTGAGGCTGCCACGTGAAGTGTCGAACGCCCGCTGGCAGGAGGTCACGGGGCAGACCCAGCAGGTGCCACGGGTCGACTGACCGAGATGACCGAGATGACCGGCTGATGCACCACCTGTGCCCCCTACTGTGCCCACTTGCTGTGCTTTAGCCACCCGGCGCTCCGCTCGTTGTTGTGAGCGTCGCTCCTCCGCCCTCCGTTGTTGTTGGAGGGCGACTGCCTCCAACTGCCCAGTAGCGTCCTTCACGAGCCTCCTCCACTGAGGCCGATCTTGACACCGCTGGTACCAGTCATCGGCAAGTCCACTCAGCTCCACGTCCTCCTGTACCACATCACTCCATCTCTTCTCTAGCCCGTGCCGCGCCCGTTTAGCCCCCTCGATCCGGACAAACAAAAGCTGTTGAGGCATGCGGTGGCTGGGCATGCGGGCTACATGACCCAGCCAACGCAGCCTTGCCTGCCGGAGGAGCTCACTGATGGGACTTTGCCCAGATATTTCAAGGATTTGTGAGCTCCTCACACAATCCCAGCCTGCAGGTTAAACCCAGGATGGATCGTAGGCAGAGCCAGCCTAAATGTTTCCAATCGGCGAAGATGCTCCATTAGGGGGGTCCACGTTTCGCAAGCGTAGAGAAGGGAGAGAATGACCGTGGCCGAGAAGACTTGAAGCTTCGTGCGGAGCGACAGACCAGGTAGCTTCCACACAGCGTTACGCAACCGATGAAAAGATATTGCCGCTCGACTGATTCTTGAGACCTCTGCTGTTAAACCGGAGCTGGTCATGAGCACGTTGCCCAGGTGTGGGACACTCTCCACTCTCTCCACAACTGCCCCATCACCGATTGGGAGTTGTGGGGGTGGAGTGTCCGATGGTACAAAATACCCAGGCAGGTGCTTCGTTTTGGTGGGGCTGATGGTAAGGCCCCACCTCTTAGTGGCAAGCTCCAGGTTCAGCAGCAGCGCCTCCAACTCCTCCTCTGAATGAGCAGCTATTACCAGATCATCGGCATACATAACGTGGTTGACCAATAGGGAGCCATCCCTTGACCTCACCCGGGAATCGATCAGCCTCCCATTGTATCTGTGTACAAGATGGAAATTCCTCTGGTGCAGCCATCAAAGGCTTCACGAACTACGCGGTCGCAATAGATGTTAAGTAATGTTGGAGCCAACCCCAGCCGCAAGCGATGATGAAATTCTCGCTCGCAACTTTCATCAGCTAGCTGAGACCAGGCCACCTTAGGTTGGAATGGGGTCCTGGGTGTACACCCACCACCGGAGTGGAAGAATGGCAGGCGCATCTTACAGATGACTAGTCGATGGTCAGAGGGCAGATCAGCTCCACGGTAGGTCCTGGTGTCAAGGACATGGGCTCGCATCCGCTGGTCCATCACAACAACCACCACCACCACCACCATCAACAACCACCACTACCACAACCGCCACCATCATCATTGGACTTGGGGGCTTACGAATCCAAGACCGTGTTGTTGAAGAATCGTCGAGACACTATGGGAACCTCATTTGCCAGTAAAAATATGATAATTGTTTTTTTACCCTTCTATCTGGCAACAAAACTGACACCTTTTTACAAGGAGTCATGTTTGCATAGACCACAATACCTGCAGTCATAATGCAAACAAAAAACACAACTCTGATAATGTATGTGCACTGTCCTTGAAGTTGATTGGTCCACACCCGAGACAGCTTTCCTTAGAGCCTAGTCTCACATGGTCCTTGAAGTTGATTGGTCCACACCCGAGACAGCTTTCCTTAGAGCCTAGTCTCACATGGTCCTTGAAGTTGATTGGTCCACACCCGAGACAGCTTTCCTTAGAGCCTAGTCTCACATGGTCCTTGAAGTTGATTGGTCCACACCCGAGACAGCTTTCCTTAGAGCCTAGTCTCACATGGTCCTTGAAGTTGATTGGTCCACACCCGAGACAGCTTTCCTTAGAGCCTAGTCTCACATGGGTTGGACCAGATGGCTCTAAGTAAAGCAACTTCAAGGACAGTGCACATACATTATCAGAGTTGTGTGTTTTGTTTGCATTATGACTGCAGGTATTGTGGTCTATGCAAACATGACTCCTTGTAGTTCAAAAGGTGTCAGTTTCGTTGCCAGATAGAAGGGTACAAAAAACAATTATCAATCGTCGAGACATTATTTATTTTGTC
>NW_027621695.1:0-32500 GCF_964198595.1 Lampetra fluviatilis | reverse complement strand
TGAATGAGCAGCTATTACCAAATCATCGGCATACATAACGTGGTTGACCAACAGGGAGCCATCCCTTGATCGCACCCGGGCGTCGATCAGCCTCCCATTATATCTGTACCAGATGGAAATTCCCCCGGTACAGCTATTGAAGGCTTCACGAACTACGCGGTCAAAATAGATGTGAAATAATGTGGGAGCCAGAGGACATCCCTGTCGCACCCCAAGGTGTACAGGGAAAGGCTCTGATGGTGAGCAGAGGGTCAGGGACTCTGAAAGCACGAAGAACAACCCAGAGCAAAGGCCTACTGATGGTATCATAGGCCTTGACCAGGTCACACACACACACTGACACACACACACATTTACACACACTCACTGACACACACACACACTGACACACACACACATTGACACGCACACACTGACACACACACACTGACACACACACACTGACACACACACTGACACACACACACATTAACACATACACATAGTCACACACAGACACACACACAGACACACACACACTGACACACACACACATTGACACACACACACACACTGCCACACACACACACTGACACAAACACACACTGACACACACACAGTGACACACACACACTGACACACACACACTGACACACACACACACACTGACACACACACACTGACACACGCACATACTGACACACACACACACTGACACACACACACACTGACACACACACACTGACACACACACACATTGACACAAACACACACTGACACACACACACACTGACACACACACACACACACTGACACACACACACACACACTGACACACACACACTGACACACACACACACTGACACCCCCAAATTGCGAATTGCAGAGCTGCTAACCGCTGCACCACCGCTCCCTGTTTCCTCCTAAACCAACCCTACCCTGATCAAAACAAACTAAGACCCACCCAGACACACCCAGACACACAGTCACTCACACACAGTCACCCACACCCTGCTGTATTTAACGTGACAGGAATCTTGAAGGCGCGCAAAACAGCACATACCTCAGTCGCTCTCTCGCCTACTACCTCCATAGCTACCTGTGTCTCTCTCTCTCCCTATAAACTTGTCTCTGTAGACGTTGCAGAGAGACAGGACAGACACACACACACAGGTACACAGAGACACACACACACAGGCGTACACACACACAGACACACACACACACAGGCGTACACACAGACACACACACACATAGGTAGACACACACACAGGCGTACACACAGACAGACACACACATAGGTAGACACACACATAGATAGACACACACACAGGCGTACACACAGACAGACACACACATAGATAGACACACACACAGACACATACACAGATAGACACACACACAGACACACACACACAGATAGACACACACAGGCGTACACACAGACACACACACAGACACACACACAGGCGTACACACAGACACACACACAGGCGTACACACAGACACACAGATAGACACACACACAGGCGTACGAACACAGTGAGATCGAGCCGGCAGTGGTGACGGATCATCGCTGTCTGTCGCGAATTCTACGCGACACTCTGGTCTGATAGTCGAGGTACAAAACTCGCTAAGCTTACATACTACACTACACTATACACTACTACACTACACTATACACTACACTATACACTACTACACTATACACTACTACACTACACTATACACTACTACACTACACTATACACTACACTATACACTACTACACTACACTATACACTACTACACTACACTATACACTACTACACTATACACTACACTATACACTACTACACTACACTATACACTACTACACTACACTATACACTACTACACTATACTATACACTACTACACTACACTATACACTACTACACTATACACTACACTATACACTACTACACTACACTATACACTACTACACTACACTATACACTACTACACTACACTATACACTACTACACTATACACTACTACACTATTCACTACTACACTACACTATACACTACACTATACACTACTACACTACACTATACACTACTACACTATACACTACACTATACACTACTACACTATACACTACTACACTATACACTACTACACTATACACTATATACTACACTACACTATACACTACTACACTACACTATACACTACTACACTACTACACTATATACTACACTACACTATACACTACTACACTACACACTACACTATACACTACACTATACACTACACTACTATACACTACTACACTATACACTACACTATACACTACACTATACACTACACTATACACTACACTAGACACTATACACTACACTACTATACACTACACTACTATACACTACACTATACACCACACTATACACTACACTATACACTACACTATACACTACATTATACACTACTACACTATACACTACACTATCCACTACACTATACACTACATTATACACTACTACACTATACACTACACTATCCACTACACTATACACTACTACACTATACACTGCTACACTATACACTACTACACTATACACTACACTATACTATACACTACTACACTATACACTACACTATACACTACTATACACTACACTATACACTACTACACTATACACTACACTATACACTACTACACTATACACTACACTATACACTACTACACTATACACTACACTATACACTACTACACTACACTATACACTACACTATACACTACACTATACACTACTACACTATACACTACACTATACACTACTACACTATACACTACTACACTACACTATACACTACACTATACACTACACTATACACTACACTATACACTACACTATACACTACTACACTATACACTACACTATACACTACACTATACACTACTACACTATACACTACACTATACACTACTACACTATACACTACTACACTACACTATACACTACACTACACACTACACTATACACTACTACACTACACTATACACTACACTATACACTACTACACTACACTATGCACTACACTATACACTACACTATACACTACTACACTATACACTACTACACTACACTATACACTACACTACACTATACACTACTACACTACACTATACACTACACTATACACTACTACACTATACACTACTACACTATACACTACTACACTACACTATACACTACACTACACTATACACTACTACACTACACTATACACTACACTATACACTACTACACTATACACTACTACACTATACACTACTACACTACACTATACACTACTACACTACACTATACACTACTACACTACACTATACACTATACACTACACTATACACTATACACTACACTTTACACTACTACACTATACAGTACTACACTATACACTACTACACTACACTATACACTACACTATACACTACACTATACACTACACTATACACTACACTATACACTACTACACTATACACTACTACACTATACACTACTACACTACACTATACACTACTACACTACACTATACACTACTACACTATACACTATACACTACACTATACACTATACACTACACTATACACTACTACACTATACACTACTACACTATACACTACTACACTACACTATACACTACTACACTACACTATACACTACTACACTATACACTACTACACTACACTATACACTACACTATACACTACACTATACACTACTACACTATACACTACACTATACACTACACTATACACTACTACACTATACACTACACTACTACACTACACTATACACTACTACACTACACTATACACTACTACACTACACTATACACTACTACACTATACACTATACACTACACTATACACTACACTATACACTACTACACTATATACTACACTATACACTACACTATACACTACTACACTATACACTACACTACTACACTACACTATACACTACTACACTATACACTACACTATACACTACACTATACACTACTACACTATACACTACACTACTACACTACACTATACACTACTACACTATACACTACACTATACACTACACTATACACTACTACAATACACTACACTATACACTACTACACTATACACTACACTATACACTACACTATACACTACTACAATACACTATACACTACACTATACACTACACTATACACTACACTATACACTACTACAATACACTACACTATACACTACTACACTATACACTACACTATACACTACACTATACACTACTACATTACACTATACACTACACTATACACTACACTATACACTACACTATACACTACACTATACACTACACTATACACTACTACAATACACTACACTATACACTACTACACTATACACTACACTATACACTACACTATACACTACTACATTACACTATACACTACACTATACACTACACTATACACTACACTATACACTACACTATACACTACACTACTACACTATACACTACACTATACACTACACTATACACTACACTATACACTACACTATACACTACACTATACACTACACTATACACTACACTACTACACTATACACTACACTATACACTACACTATACACTACACTATACACTACACTACTACACTATACACTACACTATACACTACACTATACACTACACTATACACTACACTACTACACTATACACTACACACTACACTATACACTACACTATTCACTACTCTGCCCGCAGGCATCACGATGATGGAGGGAGTGGAGGAGGCTCTGGGCGCCTTCAGATCGACCGTCAGGAAGAGCTTCGATGCAGCCAACACGAAGCAGGCAGAAGAGTGTGAGTGGTGGTGCAGCGGTTAGCGCACTGTGTGTGTGTGTGTCTGTGTGTGTCTATGTCTGTGTGTGTCTGTGTGTGTGTGTCTGTGTGTCTGTGTGTGTCTCTGTGTGTGTCTGTGTGTATCTGTGTATATGTTTGTGTGTGTGTCTGTGTATCTGTGTGTGTGTGTCTGTGTGTGTGTATGTGTGTGTGTCTGTGTGTATCTGTGTATATGTGTGTGTGTCTGTGTATCTGTGTGTGTGTGTCTGTGTGTGTCTCTGTGTGTGTCTGTGTGTATCTGTGTATATGTTTCTGTGTGTCTGTGTATATGTGTGTGTGTCTGTGTGTGTGTATGTGTGTGTGTCTGTGTGTATATGTGTGTGTGTCTGTGTATCTGTGTGTGTGTGTCTGTGTGTGTCTCTGTGTGTGTCTGTGTGTATCTGTGTATATGTGTGTGTGTGTCTGTGTATATGTGTGTGTGTCTGTGTGTGTGTGTGTATGTGTGTGTGTCTGTGTGTATCTGTGTATATGTGTGTGTGTCTGTGTATCTGTGTGTGTGTGTCTGTGTGTGTGTCTGTGTGTGTCTGTGTATATGTGTGTGTGTCTGTGTATCTGTGTGTCTGTGTATCTGTGTGTGTGTCTGTGTGTGTCTGTGTGTGTCTGTGTGTGTGTAGTGGGAGCCGTGGTGCAGCGGTTAGCGCACTGTGTGTGTGTCTGTGTGTGTCTGTGTGTGTGTCTGTGTGTGTGTGTGTGTCTGTGTGTGTGTCTGTGCGTCTGTCTGTGTGTCTGTGTGTGTGTGTGTCTGTCTGTGTGTCTGTGTGTGTCTGTGTGTGTGTGTCTGTGTGTGTGTCTGTGTGTGTCTGTGTGTGTGTCTCTGTGTGTGTGTGTTTGTGTGTGTCTGTGTGTGTGTTTGTGTGTGTCTGTGTGTGTGTTTGTGTGTCTGTGTGTGTGTCTGTGTGTGTGTCTGTGTGTGTCTGTGTGTGTGTCTCTGTGTGTGTGTGTTTGTGTGTGTCTGTGTGTGTGTTTGTGTGTCTGTGTATGTGTGTGTCTGTGTGTCTGTGTGTGTGTGTCTGTGTGTGTGTTTGGGGAGTGGTGAGGCAGTGGTTAGCGCACTGTGTGTGTTTGGGGAATGGTGGTGCAGTGGTTAGCGCACTGTGTGTGTTTGGGGAGTGGTGGTGCAGTGGTTAGCGCACTGTGTGTGTTTGGGGAGTGGTGGTGCAGTGGTTAGCGCACTGTGTGTGTGTGGGGAGTGGTGGTGCAGAGGCTACCTGGGGTATGTGTGCTCGATACTACTGACAGCAATTGCCCCAACAGGCCTGTTAAGTTAGTGATGGTGGTGATGGTGGTGGTTTTGATGGTGGTGGTGGTGATGTTGGTGATGATGGTGGTGGTGGTGATGGTGGTGATGGTAGTGGTGATGGTGATGATGGTGGTGATGATGTTGGTGGTGATAGTGGTGATGGTGGTGATGGTGATGGTAGTGGTGATGGTGGTGATGGTGGTGGTTTTGATGTTTGTGGTGGTGATGGTGGTGATGATGGTGGCTTTAGTGGGAAAAATCCACCACGCAGACTACAAATATACAGCAACAGGCATCGTCAGGCTCAAGGGATCGAACCCACGACCTCCTGTAGACCAGGCGAGGTAGTCAACATCTCACAGGGTCATAGATCGAACCCACGACCTCCTGTAGACCAGGCGAGGTAGTCTAACCCCTTATCTCTCTCTGTCTCTGTCTGTCTGTCTCTCTCTGTCTCTCTCTGTGTCTCTGTGTCTCTGTGTCTCTGTCTCTCACTGTCTCTCTGTCTGTCTCTCTCTGTCTCTCTCTCTTTCTCTGTCTCTGTCTGTCTCTTTGTCTCTGTGTCTCTCTCTCTGTCTCTCTCTGTCTCTCTCTCTCTGTCTGTGTCTCTCTATCTCTCTGTCTCTCTGTCTCTCTGTCTCTCTGTCTGTCTCTATCTCTCTGTCTCTCTCTCTGTCTCTCTCTCTCTGTCTGTGTCTCTCTATCTCTCTGTCTCTCTGTCTCTCTGTCTGTCTCTCTCTCTGTCTCTGTCTCTCTGTCTCTCTCTCTGTCTCTCTGCCTCCGTCTCGCTCTCCGCAGCTCTGGATGGAGCCGTGCAGACCTGGAAGGAATCCGTCCGGAGACGTCTCATGCCAACAAAAGAGACAGACATCATCGAAGGTGTCTCTACTCAGAGCCCCACAGCCCACTCTACACTACACTATACACTACACACTATACACTACACTACTACACTATACACTACACTATACACTACACTACTACACTATACACTACACTACCACACTACACTCTACACTACACTATACACTACACTACCACACTACACTCTACACTACACTATACACTACACTATACATTACTACACTACACTATACACTACTACACTATACACTACTACACTATACACTACTACACTCTACACTACACTATACACTACACTATACACTACACTATACACTACTACACTATACACTACTACACTATACACTACTACACTACACACTATACACTACACTACTACACTATACACTACACTACCACACTACACTCTACACTACACTATACACTACTACACTCTACACTACACTATACACTACTACACTATACACTACACTATACACTACTACACTATACACTACACTACTACACTATACACTACTACACTATACACTACACTACTACACTATACACTATACTGAGCTACGTGCCAGGCCTCGTGTAGAACTTCCAATAGACCACCACCACCACCACCCCCATCACCACCACCACCCCCACCACCACCACCACCACCCCAACCACCACCACCACCATCACCACCCCCACCACCACCACCACCCCCACCACCACCACCACCCCAACCACCACCACCACCACCCCCACCACCACCACCACCCCCACCACCACCACCACCCCAACCACCACCACCACCACCACCACCCCCACCACCACCCCAACCACCACCACCACCATCACCACCCCCATCACCACCACCACCCCCACCACCACCCCCACCACCACCACCACCATCACCACCCCCACCACCACCACCACCCCCACCACCACCACCACCACCCCAACCACCACCACCACCATCACCACCCCCATCACCACCACCACCCCCCACCACCACCCCCACCACCACCACCACCACCCCAACCACCACCACCACCATCACCACCCCCATCACCACCCCCATCACCACCACCACCCCCACCACCACCACCACCACCCCAACCACCACCACCACCATCACCACCCCCATCACCACCACCACCCCCACCACCACCACCCCAACCACCCCCACCACCACCACCACCCCCACCACCACCACCACCCCAACCACCACCACCCCCATCACCACCACCACCCCCACCACCACCACCACCACCCCAACCACCACCACCACCATCACCACCCCCACCACCACCACCACCCCCACCACCACCACCACCCCAACCACCACCACCACCACCACCCCAACCACCACCCCAACCACCACCACCACCCCCACCACCACCACCACCCCAACCACCACCACCACCACCCCAACCACCACCACCACCACCCCAACCACCACCACCACCACCCCCACCACCACCACCACCACCATCCCCACCACCACCACCACCACCCCCATCACCACCACCCCAACCACCACCACCACCATCACCACCCCCACCACCACCACCACCCCCACCACCACCACCACCCCAACCACCACCACCACCCCAACCACCACCCCAACCACCACCACCACCCCCACCACCACCACCACCCCAACCACCACCACTACCACCACCTCCATCACCACCATCCCCACCACCACCACCACCACCCCAACCACCACCACCATCCCCACCACCACCACCATCCCCACCACCACCAACACCATCCCCACCACCACCACCACCCCCACCACCACCACCACCATCCCCACCACCACCACCACCCCAACCACCACCCCAACCACCACCCCAACCACCACCACCATCCCCACCACCACCACCACCCCATCCACCACCACCACCACCCCAACCACCACCCCCACCACCACCACCACCACCACCACCACTACCACCCCCACCACCCCAACCACCACCCCAACCACCACCACCACCCCCACCACCACCACCACCCCAACCACCACCACTACCACCACCTCCATCACCACCATCCCCACCACCACCACCACCACCACCACCCCAACCACCACCACCATCCCCACCACCACCACCATCCCCACCACCACCACCACCATCCCCACCACCACCACCACCCCCACCACCACCACCACCATCCCCACCACCACCACCACCCCCACCACCACCACCACCACCACCACCCCAACCACCACCCCAACCACCACCCCAACCACCACCACCATCCCCACCACCACCACCACCCCATCCACCACCACCACCACCCCAACCACCACCCCCACCACCACCACCACCACCACCACCCCAACCACCACCCCAACCACCACCACCACCCCCACCACCACCACCACCACCCCAACCACCACCCCAACCACCACCACCACCCCCACCACCACCACCACCCCAACCACCACCACCACCACCACCACCCCCATCACCACCCCCACCACCACCACCCCAACCACCACCACCACCACCATCACCTCCACCATCCTCCTAACCACCACCTCCACCCACCACCACCACCACCACCCTAACCATCACCACCACCTCCACCATCCTTCTAACCACCCCAACCACCCCAACCACCCCAACCACCCCAACCACCCCAACCACCACCACCACCACCCTCCTAACCACCACCACCACCCTCCTAACCCTCCCACCACCACCCACCTCCCCAGCTCTAGACTTGGCCCAGCGTCTCATGGACCGCCCCTGGTACCGCGCTTCTGTCCGTGCCAACACAGCCACCACCCCAACCACCACCACCACCACCCCAACCACCCCAACTACCACCACCACCACCCTAACCACCCTAACCACCACCACTACAACCACCACCATCCTCCTAACCACAACCCCAACCACCACCACAACCACCACCACCACAACCCCAACCATCACCTCCACCATCCTCCTAACCACCACCTCCACCCACCACCACCACCACCCCAACCACCACCACCACCATCCTCCTAACCACCACCTCCACCCACCACCACCACCACCACCACCCCAACCACCACCACCACCCTCCTAACCACCACCACCACCACCACCCTCCTAACCCTCCCACCACCCCCCACCTCCCCAGCTCTAGACTTGGCCCAGCGTCTCATGGACCGTCCCTGGTACCGCGCCTCTGTCCGTGCCAACGGAGCTACGATTCCCGCCGTGCCGGGTCTCTACGCCGTGGGGAGACGGTCTCGCCGCCACGGGTCGGGGTCCTCCTCCGACTCGGACTGCGCAATCCTCTCGGAGTCCTCCTCCTCGGAGTCGTCCTCGGAGTTGTCGACTGGCAGCGGGCGAGCGTCACGACGGCTGTCGGTGCAGGGACTGGCTCCGTCTAAGCACGCGCAGGAAGTTGTCTACCTGCAGGTTTGTGGGGGGTGTGTCTGTGGTGGTGGTGTGTGTGTGGTGGTGTGTGTGTGTGGTGGGTCTCTCTGTGTGTGTGGTGGTGGGGTGGTGTGCTTTGTGTGGTGGGACTCTGTGTGGCAGGCATCGTCATGGTCAGGGATCGAACCCACGACCTCCTGTAGACCAGGCGAGGTAGTCAACATCTCACAGGGTCACAGATCGAACCCACGACCCCCTGTAGACCAGGCGAGGTAGTCAACATCTCACAGGGTCACAGATCGAACCCACGACCTCCTGTAGACCAGGCGAGGTAGTCAACATCTCACAGGGTCACAGATCGAACCCACGACCTCCCGTAGACCAGGCGAGGTAGTCAACATCTCACAGGGTCACAGATCGAACCCACGACCTCCCGTAGACCAGGCGAGGTAGTCGACATCTCACAGGGTCACAGATCGAACCCACGACCTCCCGTAGACCAGGCGAGGTAGTCGACATCTCACAGGGTCACAGATCGAACCCACGACCTCCCGTAGACCAGGCGAGGTAGTCAACATCTCACAGGGTCACAGATCGAACCCACGACCTCCCGTAGACCAGGCGAGGTAGTCAACATCTCACAGGGTCACAGATCGAACCCACGACCTCCCGTAGACCAGGCGAGGTAGTCAACATCTCACAGAGTCACAGATCAAACCCACGACCTCCCGTAGACCAGGCGAGGTAGTCAACATCTCACAGGGTCACAGATCGAACCCACGACCTCCCGCAGACCAGGCGAGGTAGTCAACATCTCACAGGGTCACAGATCGAACCCACGACCTCCCGTAGACCAGGCGAGGTAGTCAACATCTCACAGGGTCACAGATCGAACCCACGACCTCCCGTCGACCAGGCGAGGTAGTCAACATCTCACAGGGTCACAGATCGAACCCACGACCTCCCGTAGACCAGGCGAGTTAGTCAACATCTCCTACCTCTCCCCCCCCCACCACCCACCACCCTCTCTCCACCAGGTGGCCTGCGCCCCCAAGGACATCCGCCGTTCGCTGCGTGCCGCCTTCAGCCGCAAAAACCCGGGCAGCCTGTCCGAGGCCCTCTTCTCGTCGGCCGAGAGCGACCTCTACGTGAAGTGGGTCCCCTACGAGGAGGAGTGGGAGGCCGACCTGCCGCTACCCTCGTGCCAGGCGGCAGTCGCCCAGCGGCTGGGATACGAGCCCGAGTATAACGAGGCCCTCTACGCCGATGTCGGAGGCTGTGTGGTGTCCTGAGTGGGGGGGGGGGGGATGATGTAGTGGTGTAGTGGAGGTGGTGGGGGGGGGGTGGTGTAGTGGTGTAGTGGAGGTGGTGGTGTCCTGATTGGTGGAGGCTGTGTGGTCTCCTGATTGGGGGGGGGAGGGGGGGGGGGTGGTGTAGTGGTGGTGTTGGAGTTGGGGTTGAGGTGGGTGGAGCTGGGGTTAGGGTGGAGTTGGGGTTGGGTGGAGTTGGGGTGGTGGTGGGATACGAGCCCGAGTACAACGAAGCCCTCTACGCTGATGTGGGAGGCTGTGTGGTGTCCTGATTGGGGGGGGGGGTGGAGTGGTGGTGGGGGGGGGGGGGTGGTGTAGTGGTGTAGTGGAGGTGGTGGGGGGTGGGTGTAGTGGTGGTGGGGGGGGGGGTGGTGTAGTGGTGTAGTGGAGGTGGTGGGGGGGGGGGGTTGGTGTAGTGGTGGTGGTGGAGGTGGAGGTAGTGGTGGTGGTGGTGGTGGTGGTGGAGGTGGTGGTGGTGGTGGTGGAGGAGGTGGTGGTGGAGGTGGAGGTGGTGGAGCTGGAGTTGGGATACGAGCCCGAGTACAACAAGGCCCTCTACGCCGATGTGGGAGGCTGTGTGGTGTCCTGATTGGGGGGGGGGGGGATGATGTAGTGGTGGAAGTGTAGTGGGTGGGTAGTGGGTGGGTGGGTGATGGGGGTGGGGTGGGTAGTGGGTGGGTAGTGGGTGGGTAGTGGGTGGGTAGTGGGTGGGTAGTGGGTGGGTAGTGGGTGGGTGGGTAGTGGGTGGGTGATGGGGGTGGGTGATGGGGGTGGGTGATGTGGGTGGGTGGGTTTTGGGTAGCTGCTACTCTCTAAAGCACTTGCCCCAACGGTCTGTCAAGGCTACACGGGGGATCTTTGTCTTCGTGTCTGTGTGTGTCTATGTGTGTGTCTATGTGTGTGTGTGTGTCTATGTGTGTGTCTGTGTGTGTCTGTGTGTGTGTCTCTGTGTGTGTGTCTGTGTGTGTCCGTGTGTGTTTTTGTGTTTGTGTGTCTGTGTGTGTGTCTGTGTGTGTCTGTGTGTCTCTGTGTGTGTCTGTGTGTGTGTCTGTGTGTGTGTCTGTGTGTGTGTCTGTGTGTGTGGTGGTGGTGTAGTGGTGTTGGTGGTGATGATTATGGTGGTGGTGTAGTGAACATCGCTAGCACTGGGGCAGACAAAGGCGGCCGGGCGTGGTGCTGTCTACCCACACTGGGTGGTGAGACACTGGGTAGTGAGACACTGGGTAGTGAGACACAGGGTAGAGAGACACTGGGTAGTGAGACACTCGGTAGAGAGACATTGGGTAGTGAGACACTGGGTGGTGAGACACTGGGTAGAGAGACACTGGGTAGTGAGACACTGGGCAGTGAGACACTGGGTAGTCAGACACTGGGTAGTGAGACACTGGGTAGAGAGACACTGGGTAGTGAGACACAGGGTAGAGAGACACTGGGTAGTGAGGCACTGGGTAGTGAGACACTGGGTAGTGAGACACTGCTAGTGAGACACTGGGTAGTGGGACACTGGGTAGTGAGACACTGCTAGTGAGACACTGCTAGAGAGACACTGGGTAGTGAGACACTGCTAGAGAGACACTGGGTAGTGAGACACTGCTAGAGAGACACTGGGTAGAGAGACACAGGGTAGTGAGACACTGGGTAGTGAGACACTGGGTAGTGAGACACTGGGTGGTGAGACACTGGGTAGAGAGACACTGGGTAGTGAGACACTGGGTAGAGAGACACTGCTAGAGAGGCACTGCTAGGGAGACATTGGGTAGAGAGACACTGGGTAGAGAGACACAGGGTAGTGAGACACTGGGTAGTGAGACACTGGGTAGTGAGACACTGGGTAGTGAGACACTGGGTAGAGAGACACTGGGTAGTGAGACACTGCACTAACACCAATTCCCATCTTCTTGATGCTACGATCAGCGCGTAAATCTATTCTGTTGGGACGCGGTTAATATTATTAAAGTATTTTGCTTGCTGTAAATATATGTTCTTAATATTTTACGTTCAAATATATATAATATAAGTATCGAAGGCGTTTGTGTCTGTGTGTTTGTGTGTATCTGTACGTCAGTGTTGCGTCAACGATTCAGAGACAGATGTTCTAGAAGGTCCCACGAGTTTCGGTAAAGTCACGTAGAAGGGAAATAATAAAATTATAAAATTATAAAACATAATAAAATACAATTCTCACGACGTTTCGGACACAACGCAAGCAGCCGTCCTCAGGTGAAGAACAGGTCTGTCGGAAAGACAGCGTCTGAATGAAACACCACCAAGCTTGGCTATGGGCAGTGCTGAGTCTATGGTGCAGTGTTGAGTCTATGGGTGACAGTGTTGAGTCTATGGTGCAGTGTTGAGTCTATGGGGCAGTGTTGAGTCTATGGGTGACAGTGTTGAGTCTATGGTGCAGTGTTGAGTCTATGGGCAGTGCTGAGTCTATGGGCAGTGCTGAGTCTATGGTGCAGTGTTGAGTCTATGGTGCAGTGTTGAGTCTATGGGTGACAGTGTTGAGTCTATGGTGCAGTGTTGAGTCTATGGGCAGTGCTGAGTCTATGGGTGACAGTGTTGAGTCTATGGTGCAGTGTTGAGTCTATGGGGCAGTGTTGAGTCTATGGTGCAGTGTTGAGTCTATGGTGCAGTGTTGAGTCTATGGTGCAGTGTTGAGTCTATGGTGCAGTGTTGAGTCTATGGTGCAGTGTTGAGTCTATGGGCAGTGCTGAGTCTATGGTGCAGTGTTGAGTCTATGGGCAGTGTTGAGTCTATGGGTGGCAGTGTTTAGTCTATGGGCAGTGTTGAGTCTATGGGCAGTGTTGAGTCTATGGGCAGTGTTCAGTCTATGGGCAGTGTTCAGTCTATGGGCAGTGTTCAGTCTATGGGCAGTGTTGAATCTATGGGCAGTGTTGAGTCTATGGGCAGTGTTGAGTCTATGGCAGTGTTGAGTCTATGGGCAGTGTTGAGTCTATGGGCAGTCTTCTTGGTTCTTTCGGTAAAGTCACGTAGAAGGGAAATAATAAAATAATAAAAATATTAAACATAATAAAATACAATTATCACGACGTTTCGGCCACAACGCAAGCAGCCGTCCTCAGGTGAAGAATGAAACACCACCAAGCTTGGAGCGTCTATTTAAGCTGCTGGGTTGGAGGGGGGAAGAAGGGCGCCTTGACAAAATGATTTGCATATCAAGAGGAATTTAGCATATTTATGGGAAATGCGTAGGAGGTGGGCGGCGGGGTTTCAAAGTCATATTATGCCCGTGCATTATGCAGGATTAGCAGCATCAAAGGGAGGGGATAGGGGTACCATTAACAAAGGGAAGGAATGTTAATAGTATGTAGCTGCAGTAACTAAACAACCACGTAAAAAACTATAAACTACATAGTATCATCAGTATACTAAGTATACTCTCCAATAAGCTGAGCTACTAACAGTAAGTAATACATTACAATTCTACGTCGCAAAAAAATATAATATGCTTCCAGCTAAACTTTTTTCTCTTACATCACACGGTCTACCCCGTACTGAAGATTCTAGAAGGTGGTCACATGGTCAGGGCAGAGCCGGTCACTGCCTGGGAGGTTATAAGCCGGGTCTCCCAAAGGGACCGGCGGCTGTTGTTCATCCTGAAGGATCTACGTTCTACGCCGTACAGGTGAGGGGCTAGGGCTGGTCACGTGGTCGTGGTCGACATCCTCATGGAGGATTCTTGAAGGTGGTCACATGGTCAGGGCAGAGCTGGTCACCGCCAGGAAGGATCTAAGTCGGGTCTCCCAGAGGGACCAACAGCTGTTGTTCATCCTGAAGGATCTACGTTCTACGCCGTATAGGTGAGGGGCTAGGGCTGGTCACGTGGTCGGGGTCGAAATCCTCCTGGAGGATTCTGGAAGGTGGTCATATGGTCAGGGCGGAGCCGGTCATGGCCAGGAAGGATCTAAGTCGGGTCTCCCAGAGGGACCAGCGGCTGTTGTTCATCCTGAAGGATCTATGTTCTACGCCGTATAGGTGAGGGGCTAGGGCTGGTCACGTGGTTGGAGTCAAGATCCTGCCGGAGGATTCTAGAAGGTGGTCACATGGTCAGGGCAGAGCCGGTCATGGCCAGGAAGGATCTAAGCCCGGTCTCCCAGAGGTACCGGCGGCTGTTGTTCATCCTGAAGAAATCTTCGTCCCACATTCTACAAGTAGGGGCTAGGGCTGGTCACGTGGTTGGGGTCAAGATCCTGCCGGAGGATTCTAGAAGGTGGTCACATGGTCAGGGCAGAGTCGGTCACCGCCAGAGAAGATCTAAGCCAGGTTCCCCTGAGAGACCAGCGGCTGTTGTTCATCCTGAAGGATCTACTTTCTACGTTCTACAAGTGGGGGCTAGGGGCTGGTCACGTGGTCGGGGTCAAGATCCAGCCGGAGGATTCTTGAAGGTGGTCACATGGTCAGGGCGGAGCCGGTCACCGCCAGGTAGGATCTAAGCCGGGTCGCCCAGAGGGACCAGTGGCTGTTGTTCATCCTGAAGGATCTACGTTCTACGCCGTACAGGTGAGGGGCTAGGGCTGGTCACGTGGTTGGGGTCAAGATCCTGCCGGAGGATTCTAGAAGGTGGTCACATGGTCAGGGCAGAGCCGGTCACGGCCTGGGAGGTTATAAGCCGGGTCTCCCAGAGGGACCAGCGGCTGTTGTTCATCCTGAAGGATCTACGTTCTACGCCGTACAGGTGAGGGGCTAGGGCTGGTCACGTGGTTGGGGTCAAGATCCTGCCGGAGGATTCTAGAAGGTGGTCACATGGTCAGGGCAGAGCCGGTCACCGCCAGAGAAGATCTAAGCCGGGTTCCCCTGAGAGACCAGCGGCTGTTGTTCATCCTGAAGGATCTACGTTCTACGCCGTACAGGTGAGGGGCTAGGGCTGGTCACGTGGTTGGGGTCGAGATCCTGCTAGAGGATTCTAGAAGGTGGTCACATGGTCAGGGTAGAGCCGGTCACCGCCAGAGAAGATCTAAGCCGGGTCGCCCAGAGGGACCGGCGGCTGTTGTTCTTCCTGAAGGATCTACGTTCTACGCCGTACAGGTGAGGGGCTAGGGCTGGTCACGTGGTCGGGGTCGACATCCTCATGGAGGATTCTAGAAGGTGGTCACATGGTCAGGGTTGAGCCAGTCACCACCAGGGAGGGTCTAAGTCGGGTCCCCCATAGGGACCAGCGGCTGTTGTTCATCCTGAAGGATCTACGTTCTACATTCTACAAGTAGGGGCTGGTCACGTGGTTGGGGTCGAGATCCTGCTAGAGGATTCTAGAAGTTGGTCACATGGTCAGGGCAGAGCTGGTCACCGCCAGGGAAGATCTAAGCCGGGTCTCCCAGAGGTACCAGCGGCTGTTGTTCATCCTGAAGGATCTATGTTCTGCGCCGTACAGGTGATGAGCTAGACGTGGTCACGTGGTCGGGGTCGAGATCCTGATGGAGGATTCTGGGAGGTGGTCGTGGCTAAGGCGTGGAGCCGGTCACAGCCAGCTGCTGTGGTTCATCCTGAAGAATCTCCGTTCTCCGTTCCGTATTCTACAGAAGTCTCCAACACGAGGACCTGGTCCTGACCTCTTGATCCCGGTCCGTAGCAGCTACTCTTTGGTTCTTTCGGTAAAGTGACGTAGAAGGGAAATAATGAATAGATCGCGACGTTTCGATCGCAACGCGTGCAATCGTCATCAGGTGGGACAACCACAGCAAGACAAAAATGCTGGGAAAAAACTACTGCAGCAGTTCATCTTCTTGGTTCTTTCGGTAAAGTCTTCACGTAGAAGGGAAATAATAAAATCATAAAATAATAAAAATAACAAATCTTCTTGGTTCTTTCGGTAAAGTCACGTGGAAGGGAAATAATAAAAAATAATAAAAATAACAAATCTTCTTGGTTCTTTCGGTAAAGTCACGTAGAAGGGAAATAATAAAATAATAAAAATAAAACATGGTAACATTATTCTCACGACGTTTCGGCCACAACGCAAGCAGCCGTCCTCAGGTGAAGAACAGGTCTGTCGGAAAGACAGCGTCTGAATGAAACGTCGTGAGAATTGTATTTTATGATGTTTTATTTTTATAATTTTATTATTTCCCTTCTACGTGACTTTACCGAAAGAACCAAGAAGATGCTACGATTTAAACCCACGACCTCCTGTAGACCAGGCGAGGTAGTCAACATCTCACAGGGTCTGGGATCGAACCCACGACCTCCTGTAGACCAGGCGAGGTGATTAACATCTCACAGGGTCTGAGACCGAACCCACGACCTCCTGTAGACCAGGCGAGGTGGTTAACATCTCACAGGGTCTGGGATCGAACCCTCGACCTCCTGTAGGCCAGGCGAGGTAGTCAACATCTCACAGGGTCTGGGATCGAACCCACGACCTCCTGTAGACAAGGCGAGGTAGTCAACATCTCACAGGGTCAGAGACCGAACCCACGACCTCCTGTAGACCAGGCGAGGTAGTCAACATCTCACAGGGTCTGGGATCGAACCCACGACCTCCTGTAGACAAGGCGAGGTAGTCAACATCTCACAGGGTCAGAGACCGAACCCACGACCTCCTGTAGACCAGGCGAGGTAGTCAACATCTCACAGGGTTTTGGGATCGAACCCACGACCTCCTGTAGACAAGGCGAGGTAGTCAACATCTCACAGGGTCAGAGACCGAACCCACGACGTCCTGTAGACCAGGCAAGGTAGTCAACATCTCACAGGGTCAGAGACCGAACCCACGACCTCCTGTAGACCAGGCGAGGTAGTCAACATCTCACAGGGTTTTGGGATCGAACCCACGACCTCCTGTAGACCAGGCGAGGTAGTCAACATCTCACAGGGTTTTGGGATCGAACCCACGACCTCCTGTAGACCAGGCGAGGTAGTCAACATCTCACAGGGTTTTGGGATCGAACCCACGACCTCCTGTAGACCAGGCGAGGTAGTCAACATCTCACAGGGTTTTGGGATCGAACCCACGACCTCCTGTAGACCAGGCGAGGCAGTCAACATCTCACAGGGTCTGGGATCGAACCCACGACCTCCTGTAGACCAGGCGAGGTAGTCAACATCTCACAGGGTTTTGGGATCGAACCCACGACCTCCTGTAGACCAGGCGAGGTAGTCAACATCTCACAGGGTCTGGGATCGAACCCACGACCTCCTGTAGACCAGGCGAGGTAGTCAACATCTCACAGGGTTTTGGGATCGAACCCACGACCTCCTGTAGACCAGGCGAGGCAGTCAACATCTCACAGGGTCTGGGATCGAACCCACGACCTCCTGTAGACCAGGCGAGGTAGTCAACATCTCACAGGGTTTTGGGATCGAACCCACGACCTCCTGTAGACCAGGCGAGGTAGTCAACATCTCACAGGGTCTGGGATCGAACCCACGACCTCCTGTAGACCAGGCGAGGTAGTCAACATCTCACAGGGTCAGAGATCGAACCAACGACCTCCTGTAGACCAGGAGAGGTAGTCAACATCTCACAGGGTCTGGGATCGAACCCACGACCTCCTGTAGACCAGGCGAGGTAGTCAACATCTCACAGGGTCTGGGATCGAACCCACGACCTACTGTAGACCAGGCGAGGTAGTCAACATCTACCTAGCCAAGCGCAGTGACCCACGACTTCGCATGAATAAGTTAGGCAAGGTTAGGGATGGACGCTTCGTTTATTTATTAATTTAAGGAGTTGCCAAATGTAGCCCCAGGTAGCCTCTGGCAGGGCTGTAGGGGCAAGTGCTGTTACACAGACACAGACAAAGGTAGCCCCAGGTATCCTCTAGCAGGGCTGTAGGGGCAAGTGCGAGTAGCAGTATTGACTATGAAACTAACTATATTCATATCGACCCACAGAGACTCATACTCATAGAGTCACCCACCCACTTACCCACTAACTCATTCACTCACTCACTCACTCACCCACCCACTCACTCACCCACTCACCCACTCACAACTCACTAACCCACTCACTCACCCATTCACCCACTCACTCACCCACTCACTCACCAGTTCACTCATTCACTCACTCACCAACTCACTCACCAACTCACTCACCCACTCACTCACCCACCCACCCACCCACTCACTCACCCACTCACCCACTCACAACTCACTAACCCACTCACTCACCCACTCACCCACTCACTCACCAACTCACTCACCCACTCACTCACCCACCCACCCACCCACTCACTCACCCACTCACCCACTCACAACTCACTAACCCACTCACTCACCCACTCACCCACTCACTCACCCACTCACTCACCAGTTCACTCATTCACTCACTCACCAACTCACTCACCAACTCACTCACCCACTCACCAACTCACTCACCCACTCAGCAACTCAGCAACTCACTCAGCCACTCACTCACTCAGCCACTCACTCACTCACTCACCCACTCAGCCACTCACTCACTCACCCACTCACCTACTCATCTACCCACTCACCCACTCACACACTCACTCACTCAGCCACTCATTCACTCACCCACTCACCACTCACTCAGCCACTCACTCACTCAGCCACTCACTCACTCAGCCACTCACTCACTCAGCCACTCACTCACCCACTCACTCACTCAGCCACTCACTCACTCACCCACTCACCCACCCACTCACCCACACCACACACACCCACTAACCACTCACTCACCCACCCACTCACTCACCCACTCACTTACCCACTCAATCACCCACTCACTCACTCACCCACTCACTCACCCACTCACCCACTCAGTCACTCACTCACACAGCCATTCACTCACTCACCCACACACTCACCCACCCACTCGCCCATTCACCCACTCACTCACCCACTCACCCACTCACACACTCACCCACTCACTCACCCACCCACTCACCCACCCACTCACTCACTCATTGACTCACCCACTCACTCACCCACTCACTCACTCATTGACTCACCCACTTACAAGCTCATTCACTAACTCACCAGCTCACTCATTCACTCACTCACCCACCCACGTCACCCACCACTCACTCACTCATTGACTCACCGACTCACCCACTCACTCACCACTTACCCACTCAATCACTCATTGACTCATTGACTCACCCACTTACAAAGCTCAGTCACTAACTCACCAGCTCACTCATTCACGGTCACTCACTCACACACTCACACACTCACTCACCCACTCACTCACACACTCACTCACTCACCCACTCACACCCACTCACCACCACCACCCACCACCCACCCACTCACCTCACCCACTCACTCACCCACTCACCCCACCCACTCACTCACCCACTCACTCACCCACTCACCCACTCACCCCACTCCACTCACTCACCCACCACTCACCCACCCACTCACCACTCACCCACCACTCACACCACCCACCCACTCACCCACTCACTCACACCACTCACCACTCCCCACCACCACCCACCCACCCACTCACCCTCACCCACCCACCCACTCACCCACCTCACACACTCACCCCCACCCACTCCACTCACCACCCACTCACTCCCACCCACTCACCCACTCACTCACCCACCCACTCACCCACACACACACTCACCCCACCCACTCACCCACTCACCACCACCACCCACTCACCCACTCACACACCCACCCACCCACCCACTCACTCACACCACTCACTCACCCACCACTCACCACTCCACTCACCACCCACTCACACCCACTCACCCACCCACTCCACTCACCCACTCACTCACCCACCACCCACTCACCCACTCACCCACTCACCACCCACTCACCCACCCACATCACCCACTCACCCCACTCACACCCACTCACCACACCCACTCACTCACCCACTCACTCACCCACTCACCTCACCACCACTCACTCACCCACCTCACTCACCCACACCACTCACCCACTCACACCTCACCCACCACTCACTCACTCACCCACACACTCACCCCACTCACCCACACACCCCTCACTCACCCACTCACTCACTCACCCACTCACTCACCCACCCACTCACCACTCACCCACTCACTCACCCACTCACTCACCCACCCACTCACTCCACCCACTCACTCACCCCACTCACCCACTCACCCACTCCACACTCACCCAACCCACTCACTCACTCACCCACTCACTCACCCACTCACCCACTCACACACCCACTCACTCACCCACTCACTCACTCACCCACTCACTCACCCACACACACACCCACCCACTCACCCACTCACTCACCCACTCACCCACTCACTCACCCACTCACTCACCCACCCACTCACCCACTCACTCACCCACTCACTCACCCACCCACTCACTCACCCACACACCCACTCACCCACTCACACACTCACCCACCCACTCACTCACTCACCCACTCACTCACCCACTCACCCACTCACTCACCCACTCACTCACCCACTCACTCACTCACCCACTCACTCACCCACTCACTCACCCACTCACTCACCCACTCACTCACCCACTCACTCACCCACTCACTCACCCACCCACTCACCCACTCACACACTCACCCACCCACTCACTCACTCACTCACCCACTCACTCACCCACTCACCCACTCACCCACTCACTCACCCACTCACTCACTCACCCACTCACTCACCCACTCACTCACCCACTCACTCACCCACTCACCCACCCACTCACTCACCCACTCACTCACCCACTCACCCACTCACCCACTCACTCACTCACCCACTCACCCACTCACCCACTCACCCACTCACTCACCCACTCACTCACCCACCCACTCACCCACTCACTCACCACTCACCCACTCACTCACCCACTCACTCACCCACTCACTCACTCACCCACTCACTCACCCACCCACTCACTCACCCACTCACACACACCCACTCACTCACCCACCACTCACCCACTCACTCACCCACTCACCCACTCACCACTCACTCCCCACTCACTCACCCACCCACTCACCCACTCACTCACCCACTCACCCACTCACTCACCCACTCACCCACCCACTCACTCACTCACCCACTCACTCACCCCACCCACTCACTCACCCACTCACTCACCCACTCACTCACCCACCCACTCACCCACTCACCCACTCACTCACCCACTCACCCACTCACCCACTCACTCACCCACTCACTCACATCGTGGTGACTAATGGATGAGGGTCGCCCTTCTCACGTTCCAAAGCCCGAGGTTGTGATCTCTTCACCAGCTGATGCCTCTGTGTGAGTGTGTGTGTGTCTGTGTGTGTCTGTGTGTGTCTGTGTGTGTCTGTGTGTGTCTGTGTGTGTGTGTCTGTGTGTGTGTGTCTGTGTGTGTGTGTCTGTGTGTGTGTCTGTGTCTGTGTGTGTCTGTGTGTGTGTCTCTGTGTGTGTGTCTGTGTGTGTGTGTCTGTGTGTGTGTGCGTCTGTCTGTGTGTGTGTCTGTGTGTCTGTGTGTGTGTCTGTGTGTCTGTGTGTGTGTGTCTGTGTGTGTGAGCGCGGCACGGGCTAGAGAAGAGATGGAGTGATGTGGTACAGGAGGACGTGGAGCTGAGTGGACTTGCCGATGACTGGTACCAGCGGTGTCAAGATCGGCCTCAGTGGAGGAGGCTCGTGAAGGACGCTGCTACTGGGAAGTACCAGGCTAGGTGCACCTTGAGGCTACTGGGCAGTTGGAGGCAGTCGCCCTCCAGCAACAACGGAGGGCGGAGGAGCGACGCTCACAACAACGAGCGGAGCGCCGGGTGGCTAAAGCACAGCAAGTTGGCACAGTAGGGGGCACAGGTGGTGCATCAGCCAGTCATCTCGGTCATCTCGGTCAGTCGACCCGTGGCCACCTGCTGGGTCTGCCCCGTGACCTCCTGCTGCCAGCGGGCGTTCGACACTTCACGTGGCAGCCTCAAGGTGCACCTAGCCTGGCACAAGCGTCGTGGTGACGTCACCGCAGTAGGAATCTGATCGCGACTCGAGGTGCATCATTCACAGGGGGTCCCTGAAGGTGACCCCCCCCCCCCCCACTTCATGGAACAGCCCCCACCCTCCACCCTCCACCCTCTCACCCCCCCCCCCTCTCTCTCACCCCCCCCACCCCCACCCCGCCTCCCCCACCCCCTCACCCCCCCCTCTCTCCACCCCCCCCTCCCTCTCACCCCCACCCCCCACCCTCTCACCCCCACCCCCCACCCCCCCACCCCCCACCCCCCCCCCCACCCCCCCCACCCCTCTCACCCCCCACCCTCTCACCCCCCCCCCCTCTCCTCTCACCCCCCCACCCCCCCACCCCCCACCCCCCCACCCCTCTCACCCCCCCACCCCCCACCCCCCCCCACCCCCCCACCCCCCACCCCCCACCCCCCACCCCCCACCCCCCCACCCCCCACCCCCCACCCCCCACCCACCCCCCCCCCACCCCCCACCCCCCACCCCCCACCCCCCCACCCCCCACCCCCACCCCCCACCCTCTCACCCCCCACCCTCTCCACCCCCCCCCCTCTCTCTCACCCCCCCACCCCCCACCCCCCACCCCCCACCCTCTCACCCCCCCACCCCCCACCCCCCCCACCCCCCCACCCCCCACCCCCCACCCCCCACCCCCACACCCCCCACCCCCCACCCCTCACCCCCCACCCCCCCCACCCCCCCACCCCCCACCCCCCCACCCTCTCACTCCCCAGGTAAGGCCCAGCCTCAGAGCGGCTTCTCTCGAGGGCATTCACGCAAAGCCCAGTGGCTGTGTCCGTCTTGCAGCCTCTGTCTCTGTGTCTCTCTGTGTGTCTCTGTGTGTCTCTGTGTGTCTCTGTGTGTGTCTCTCTGTGTCTCTCTGTCTCTCTGTCTCTGTGTGTCTCTGTGTCCGTCTTGCAGCCTCGGTCTCTCTGTGTCTCTCTGTGTCTCTGTGTGTCTCTGTGTGTCTCTGTGTGTGTCTCTCTGTGTCTCTCTGTCTCTCTGTCTCTCTGTGTCTCTGTGTCTCTGTGTCCGTCTTGCAGCCTCGGTCTCTCTGTGTCTCTCTGTGTCTCTGTGTGTCTCTGTGTCTCTCTGTGTGTGTCTGTGTGTGTCTCTCTGTGTCTCTCTGTCTCTCTGTCTCTCTGTGTCTCTGTGTCCGTCTTGCAGCCTCTGTCTCTCTGTGTCTCTGTGCGTCTCTGTGTGTCTCTGTGTGTGTGTCTGAGTGTCTCTGTGTGTCTCTGTGTCTCTCTGTCTCTCTGTGTCTCTGTGTCCGTCTTGCAGCCTCTGTCTCTCTGTGTCTCTGTGCGTCTCTGTGTGTCTCTGTGTGTGTGTCTGAGTGTCTCTGTGTGTCTCTGTGTCTCTCTGTGTCTCTGTGTCTCTCTCTCTCTGTCTCTCTGTGTGTCTCTGTGTGTCTCTCTGTGTCTCTCTGTCTCTCTGTGTGTCTCTGTGTGTCTCTCTGTCTGTCTCTCTCTGTGTCTCTCTGTCTCTGTCTCTCTGTGTCTCTCTGTCTCTCTGTGTCTCTCTGTGTCTCTCTGTCTCTCTGTCTCTCTGTGTATCTGTGTCTGTCTCTCTCTCTCTCTGTCTCTTTGTCTCTCTGTCTCTCTCTGTCTCTCTCTGTCTCTCTCTGTGTCTCTGTCTGTCTCTCAGAGACAGACAGAGACACAGAGAGACACAGACAGAGACACAGAGAGACAGAGAGGGTGATGACTGCCACGTGAGATGAGCATCTCTGGGAGCTGCTGGAACTGGTGGTTGTGGTGGTTGTGGTGGTGGTGGTGGTGGTGCTGGGGGTTGTGGTGGTGGTGGTGTCTCATCGCCACCTGTCACAGCCCAATCTCGTCTGGTGAGACAGCTGGAAAGCGATCATCATCAACACATCAACATCATCAACATCATCACCACCACCATTATCACCACCACCACCATCACCACCATCATCACCACCATCATCACCACCCATCATCACCACCATCACCACCACCACCACCATCATCACCACCATCACCCACCACCACCCCCCACCACCATCACCACCATCATCACTATCATCACTATCACATCACCACCACCATCACAACCACCATCACCACCACCATCACCATCACCACCATCACCAACATCATCACCACCGACCATCACACCACCACCATCACCACCACCATCACCACCATCACCAACATCATCACCACCACCATCACCACCACCACCATCACCACCACCATCACCACCACCACCACCACCATCATCACCACCATCACCACCACCACCATCATCACCACCATCACCACCCCCACCATCACCATCACCACCATCATCATCACCACCATCACCACTATCACCATCATCACCATCACCACCATCACCACCACCACCATCACCAACACCATCACCACCACCACCATCACCACCACCACCCATCACCACCACCATCACCACCACCATCACCACCATCACCACCATCACCACCCCCACCATCACCATCACCACCATCATCATCACCACCATCACCACTATCACCATCATCACCATCACCACCATCACCACCACCACCATCACCAACATCATCACCACCACCATCACCACCACCATCACCACCACCATCACCACCACCACCACCACCATCACCACCACCACCATCACCACCACCATCACCACCACCATCACCACTACCACCACCATCATCACCACCATCACCACCACCACCACCATCATCACCACCATCACCACCATCACCCCCACCACCCCCACCACCACCACCCCCACCACCACCATCACCACCATCATCATCACCACCATCACCACTATCACCATCATCACCATCACCACCATCACCACCACCACCATCACCACCACCACCATCACCAACATCATCACCACCACCATCACCACCACCACCATCACCACCACCATCACCAACCACCATCACCACTACCCACCACCATCATCACCACCATCACCACCACCACCCCCCACCACCACCACCCCACCACCACCATCACCACCATCATCATCACCACCATCACCATCATCACCATCACCACCATCACCACCACCACCATCACCACCACCACCATCACCAACATCATCACCACCACCATCACCACCACCATCACCACCACCATCACCACCACCACCATCACCACCACCATCACCACCACCATCACCACCACCACCACCATCATCACCACCATCACCACCACCACCATCACCACCACCATCACCACCACCATCACCACCACCATCACCACCACCACCACCACCACCCCCACCACCCCATCACCACCACCACCCCCACCGCTCCTCACCCCAAACCACGCCCCCTACCCCCCGCGTCAGCATCACGTGACAGTGACGTACGCCGCGTGACGTCACGCGCGAGCGGCGTCGTGGGCGGTCGCGCGCTGCTCCGCTGCGACGGCGCCGCCACGCGGCCGCTCCTCCATTATTGGCACCACGTGACCCGGGGGGCGTCACCCAATACGAGTCACGTGGTGGCCTGGCGATACGGGGCACAGGGAAAGGTGACACACACACAGACACACACAGACGCACAGACACACACACACAGACACACACACAGACGCACAGACACACACACACAGACACACAGACACACACAGACACACACAGACACTCACACAGACACTCACACAGACACTCACACCACACACAGACACCACACACAGACACACACACACAGACACACACACACAGACACACCACACACAGACACACACACATACAGACACACACACACAGACACACACACATACACACACACACACAGACACACACACAGACACACTCACACAGACACACACTCACACTGACATTCACACTGACCCACACACACCAGACTCACACACACACACAGACACACTGATACTCACACACTCACCACTCAGACACTCACACTGACACACACACACACACTCACATAGACACTGACATTCACACACACAGACACACACACACACACAGACACTCACTCACACAGCCTCACTCAGACACACACACACAGACTCACACACACACACAGACACACACACACACACTCACACACACACTCACACACACACTCACACACACACTCACCCACACTGACACACACACAGACACACACACACTCACACACACACTCACACACACACACACACTCACACACACAGACACACACACAGACACACACAGACACACACCCACACTCACACCACCCCCCCACCCCCCCGCCCAGGTGATGATGTCCGTGGCTCAGACTCTCGGCTCATCAGTCACCTCCGGCACCCTCCCCCGCCAATTGGGACCCTACGGAGTGGGCCCACAACCACCCTGGCCACAACAACAACAACAACCCTGGCCACCACCAACCCGGCCACCACCACCACCACAAGGAGGAGGAGATGGGAACTTGGCTGGCCATCGAGGGTTTGAAGGCCTCAGCGAGCGGCACGTTCACGTGCGAGGCAGCATGGGACCAGGGCGACGGGGGTCTTCGCTTTCTCAAGCGAAGCGTCGAGTTCACCGTCTTGTGTGAGCACGTGGGGGGGTCGCCATCTTGTGTGAGCACGTGGGGGGGTCGCCATCTTGTGTGAGCACGTGGGGGGGGTCGCCATCTTGTGTGAGCACGTGGGGGGGTCGCCATCTTGTGTGAGCACGTGGGGGGGGTCGCCATCTTGTGTGAGCACGTGGGGGGGTCGCCATCTTGTGTGAGCACGTGGGGGGGGTCGCCATCTTGTGTGAGCACGTGGGGGGGTCGCCATCTTGTGTGAGCACGTGGGGGGGTCGCCATCTTGTGTGAGCACGTGGGGGGGTCGCCATCTTGTGTGAGCACGTGGGGGGGGTCGCCATCTTTGTGTGAGCACGTGGGGGGGTGGCCATCTTGTGTGAGCACGTGGGGGGGTGGCCATCTTGTGTGAGCACGTGGGGGGGTCGCCATCTTGTGTGAGCACGTGGGGGGTGGCCATCTTGTGTGAGCACGTGGGGGGGTGGCCATCTTGTGTGAGCACGTGGGGGGGTCGCCATCTTGTGTGAGCACGTGGTGTGGTGGTCGCCATCTTGTGTGAGCACGTGGGGGTGGTGGTGGTGATGGTGGTGATGGTGGTGTTGGTGATGGTGATGATGGTCAATAGGAGAGTGTGTTGATGGTGAATCTCCCCCCGTGCCCCCCCTCCCCCCAGTCCCCGTGCCTCAGCCTCTGGTGGAGGTGGTGATGTTGATGGTGGAGGTGGTGATGTTGATGGTGGTGGTGATGGTGGTGATGGTGGTGGTGGTGATGGTGGTGGTCAATAGGAGAGTGTGTTGATGGTCAATCTCCCCCCGTGCCCCCCCCCCTCCCCCCCTCCCCCCTCCCCCAGTCCCCGTGCCCCCCCCCGTGGTGGAGGTGGTGATGGAGGTGGTGGAGGTGGTGATGGAGTCTGCGTCTCCTCGCGAGGGAGATGGCGTCTCTCTGCGCTGCTCCGTCGACTCAGGAACTCTGCCCGTGTCCTTCTTCTGGACGCGGCTACGTGGTGCTGGTGGTGGTGGCGGTGGTGGTGCTGGTGGTGGCGGTGGTGGCGGTGGTGGTGGCGGTGGTGGCGGTGGTGGTGGCGGTGCACAGTGGGTAGGTACATTGGTTCATCATCTTCATCATCATTGGCATCATCAGCATCATCAGCATCATCAACGTCAGTATCAGCAGCATCATCATCAGCAGCATCAGCATCATCAGCAGCATCATCATTAGCATCATCATCAGCATCATCATCAGCATCATCATCATCAGCATCATCATCGGTCTCAAATGATCCATGCAGTCATCGACTCACCATCACCCCGAACTCACCACGAACTCACCACGAACTCACCACCATCTCCCCCACCACCTCCCCCACCACCCACCCCCCCCTCACCCTCCCCTCACCCCCCCCTCACCCCCCCTCACCCCCCCCACCCACCCCCCCTCACCTTCCCTCACCCCCACCACCCCCCCCAACCACCACCACCACTACACCACCATCACTAACACATCATCACCACCCCCCCCACCCCACTCCCTCACCCCCCCTCACCCCCCCTCACCCTCCCCTCACCCCCCCTCACCCCCCCCTCACCCCCCCCCCCCACCCCCCTCACCCCCCTCACCCCCTCACCCCCCCCCTCACCCCCCCCCCACCCACACCCCCACTCCCCCCCCCCACCCCCCTCACCCCCCTCACCCCCACTCCCCCCCCACTCCCCCCCACTCCCCCCCTCACCCCCTCACCCCCCACCCCCCCTCACCCCCTCACCCCCTCACCCCCCCCCCCAGGCTGACGAGCTGTGGGCTGCTGCTGCTGCGGTGCCAGGCTCGGCATTCTCGTCCAGAAGCAGCGAGCTGCGTCTGGCAGCCGCCTCGAGACGCGACTCGGGCGCATACCGCTGCACAGCCCACAACGTCGTCAACAGCCTCACTAGTCTACCTGTACATCTAGACGTCTTGTGTGAGTGTGTGTGTCTGTGTCTGTGTGTCTCTGTGTGTGTCTCTGTGTGTGTGTGTGTCTGTGTGTGTGTGTGTCTGTGTGTGTGTGTCTGTGTGTGTGTGTGATACCGCTGCACAGCCCACAACGTCGTCAACAGCCTCACTAGTCTACCTGTACATCTAGACGTCTTGTGTGAGTGTGTGTGTGTGTCTGTGTGTGTCTGTGTGTGTCTCTGTGTGTCTCTGTGTGTGTGTGTCTCTGTGTGTGTCTCTGTGTGAGTGTGTCTGTGTGTCTGTGTGTGAATGATACCGATGCACAGCCCACAACGTCGTCAATAGTGTCACCAGTGTGGCAGTCTACCTAGACGTCTTGTGTGAGTGGGTCTCTCTGTGTCTCTCTCTGTCTCTCTGTGTGTCTGTGTGTGTGTGTGTGTCTCTCTGTGTGTGTCTCTGTGTGTGTCTGTGTGTGTGTGTCTCTGTGTGTCTGTGTGTGTGTGTCTCTGTGTGTCCTCTGTGTGTGTGTGTCTGTGTGTGTGTGTGATACCGATGCACAGCCCACAACGTCGTCAACAGCCTCACTAGTCTACCTGTACATCTAGACGTCTTGTGTGAGTGGGTGTGTGTGTCTGTGTGTGTGTGTGTCTGTGTGTCTCTGTGTGTGTCTCTGTGTGTCTGTGTGTGTGTGTCTGTGTCTGTGTGTGTGTGTCTGTGTGTGTGAATGATACCGATGCACAGCCCACAACGTCGTCAACAGCCTCACTAGTCTACCTGTACATCTAGATGTGCTGTGTGAGTGTCTGTGTGTGTGTCTGTGTGTGTGTCTGTGTGTGTGTGTGTCTGTGTGTGTGTGTCTGTGAGTGTGTCTGTGTGTGTGTTTGTGTGTGTGTCTGTGTGTGTGTTTGAGTGTGTGTGTGTGTCTGTGTGTCTGTGTGTGTGTGTGAGTGTGTGTGTCTGTCGTGTGTGTCTGTGTGTGTGTGTGTGTCTGTGTGTGTCTGTGTGTGTGTCTGTGTGTGTGTCTGTGTGTGTGTGTGTGTCTGTGTGTGTGTGTGTGTCTGTGTGTGGTGTGTGTCTGTGTGTATAGGTGTCTATGAGTATGGGTCTCTGTGAGTCTCTATGAGTCTCTGTGGGTCTCTGTGGGTCTCTTTAAGTCTCTGTGGGTCTCTGTGGGTCTCTATGATTCTCTGTGGATCTCTATGAGTCTCTATGAGTCTCTGTGGGTCTCTGAGTCTCTGTGGGTCTCTGTGGGTCTCTATGATTATCTGTGGATCTCTATGAGTCTCTATGTGTCTGTGGGTCTCTGAGTCTCTGTGGGTCTCTGTGGGTCTCTATGATTCTCTGTGGATCTCTATGAGTCTCTATGAGTCTCTGTGGGTCTCTGTGGGTCTCTATGTGTCTGTGGGTCTCTGAGTCTCTGTGTGTCTCTGTGGGTCTCTATGAGTCTCTGTGGGTCTCTGTGGGTCTCTATGTGTCTGTGGGTCTCTGCGTCTCTGTGTGTCTCTGTGAGTCTCTGAGTCTCTGTGGGTCTCTGTGGGTCTCTGAGTCTCTGTGTGTCTCTGTGGGTCTCTATGAGTCTCTGTGGGTCTCTGTGGGTCTCTATGTGTCTGTGGGTCTCTGAGTCTCTGTGGGTCTCTGAGTCTCTGTGGGTCTCTGTGGGTCTCTGAGTCTCTGTGGGTCTCTGTGGGTCTCTGAGGTCTCTGTGGGTCTCTGTGAGTCTCTGTGGGTCTCTGAGTCTCTGTGGGTCTCTGTGGGTCTCTGTGGGTCTCTGAGTCTCTGTGGGTCTCTATGAGTCTCTGTGGGTCTCTGTGGGTCTCTGTGGGTCTCGTTTTCTTATTATCATTCGATCTACGTGCCCTTCAGAGTGCGATCGAAACGTCGTGTTTTTGTTCGAATTTTTATTTTTTATTTATTTCATTTTTACTCACTCCATTCTTCCATCCTCATTTTCCTTCATCTATCATCTCGACTAGAGCTCACCGAAATTACCAACAATTTCTAACAATCTAACGCCACTTTACACCATTGGAACCTCATAGTTGTACGCCTTTTGGCGTCATCTGGTCCAACACCAATGGAGACTAGGCTCTAAGAAAAGCTGTCTCGGGTATGGACCAATCAACTTCAAGAACAGTGCATATCATTATCATCATCAGAGTTGTGTGTTTTGTTTGCATTACGACTGCAGGTATTGTGGTCTATGCAAACATGACTCTTTGTAGTAAAAAAGGTGTCAGTTTTGTTGGCAGATAAAAGGGGTAAAAAACAAATTATCGAGGTTTTTGTTCGAATTTTTATTTTTTAATTTTTTTATTTTCACTCACTCCATTCTTCCAACCTCATTTTCCTTCACCCATCCTCTCGACGATCCTTCACCGAAATCACCAACGATTTCCAACAAACTAACGCCACTTTCTCGCCACCCCCCCCCCCCACTCCACTCCACGCAACACAGACGGCCCGGACAATCCCAACGTTTGGCTGGAAAGGGAGGAGGGGGGGGAGG